>NC_064289.1:1992380-1995382 GCF_019186545.1 Solanum stenotomum
TAGATTCATCCGGATTAGCACACCCGACACCCACATCATTGACACTTCGAGCACCAGCTCCCATGACATTTTTAGACAAAATATCAAGTTGTGTCATGATCTTGGCCATGTTTTGGTCCCTCTCTTGGTCCTTCTCCATTTGTCCTTAGTTAACTTGAATATGAGAGGGGAGACCTGGTCTTTACGAGTATACCACACCATGTTTATGGTAGTCATGCCATCCAAGAGCTGAGCAACTATCACATAAGGTTGTTGCATCAAACCTCCCGGAGAGAGTTACTTAGCAATACCCTTATTTATCGAATCCAGACTTCGGTAAAAATACTGCAGCAACACCTTATCAGGCAAGTGATGGGTTGGGTATTGAAGCACCAACTTTTTGAATTGCAGCCAAGTTTCATGAATAGGCTCACATTCTAGACGCTTGAAGCTCTGAATGTTGTCCCGAAGAGTCATCATCTTCGAAGGAGGGAAAAATCACACTTGAAATGCGGTGACCAACTCCTCCCACGAAGTGATTGATTCACGTGGCATTCAGCCAGCCACTTGCAAGCCTCTCCCATCAAAGAGAGCGGGAACAACCTCAACCGGACCGATTCTTGGGAGATATTCTTGAAAGAGAATGGTCTTCATACATCCCTAAAGTTTCTAATGTGCTCATGGGGATCCTCATTAGCCAAACTGCTGAAAAGCCCTTTTAGTTACAACAGTAGCAACATAGTACTCGTGATGTTGAACACCGCATTTCCTTTGGCCGGAGGTAAGAGAATGGCACCAATACCTCCCATGAGATAGGGGTCATTAGCATGAGGCTCGTTGACATCGTTGAGATTTTTGATGTCGCCTTGATGGCCTACTTGGCTGCCATTGCTGCCGTTTACGTTCATACTTCCTGTTTACAACATAAACAAGTAAAACAAAGCTAAAAATTAAGTGAGTAGAGCTATAACTAATAAGAACAAATCCAACTTAACTAAAAATTCTCAATTAGCACCACTCCCCGGCAACGGCGCCATTTTGACTTGATGTATCCGGACGCTTCATCCAATACTAAGCGTCCATGGTCGTTCAATAGTAATATAACCCAACCAGGGGTTGGGATCATTCCCACAGGAAGCGGTTTGTAATTGAGAATCAATAGAAAAGTAAAAATGTGTTCAAGTTATTTATAGCTATAGATATTAACGAGTAAAAACGTGATAAATTAAAAAGGGTGAAACAAGTGTCAATTATCGAAGGGAGTTTTGTAAACAATTATCAACTAAAGAGACAACTAAAGCGAAAATGCAAATATGGAGACAGGAGTCTTGGGATGTGATAGGAATATGGGATAAAATACACAACCAAGTAAATGCTATTGATAGTAACTCGCTGCAAATTGGTAACTAGGCTAGCCTTTAGTGGGGGTAGATTTTCTCTCGAACAATTTATCCAGAATCAAATTGGTTTCTCTCGAAAACCGATAAGCGGCAATGAAGCACAACATTCACCTTAGTCCATTCACTCTCTCGAGATAAATGTATGGGAGAGGGTTTAGTATTCACTCTCTCAAGCTGAACCCACGACAACCCAATAACCATTGACTATCGATTCAGTAGTTTTGGTTTTACAACCTCTCTCTCGAGCAAGTCAAAAACACGAAGATAAAATTGTATTTGCAACTACAACCCCATTTAATTCAAATACAACTACTGAACGAAATCACCTCTAAACAATCAATTAGCAATACCCAGCAGTAAATTCAACCCATATTCACAAAATCACACACCCAAGAATTAGGGTTTTAGCTAGAAATAATAAAGAGATAGAAATCGATACCGATAAGTGTTTCCATCAAATGGGTATGATAAATATTCTCTTTAAACACGTCAAGGATGAAGAATCTTCAATACCCACTTCCAAATGCTAAGAAAATGGAAATCATGAACTCTTCTAAGCTAAGGAAAATAGTCTCCAAAACTAAGTTCTAAAAACTGAGTTCTGAAAAATATAAAACTTCATGCTAAACTAAAAATTCAAACATGTGTTTATAGTTGTCAAAAATTGTGATACGAAGGATCATTCGGCGCAATTAGTCGGGATCACGATCCACTCGGCGATCTGCCCTTTGATCTGGTTCATTGCCTTTCTTCATTGTCCTTCAGCAACTTCAAGTTATAAAAATTGGGCGATATAACACTGCTTTGTGGAATTGTTCGGTGACTCGCCGACTGCTCTTTTCTATCACCTATTTGATTTTGTCCTTCAGGCTTGGCACACTGGAACATTGGGTGAGACCAAGGCCATTTAGCGACTCGCCCAATGGCTTTGGCGATCCTCAGGCCTTCTTTTCTTCGTTCTTTTAGCTGGCTTGTTCCTTTTTGCTCCATAGTGTCCATGCTTTGTCTCTAACTCAAAATACTTGAAACTCAAGGATTTACATCAGTTATTGGGACTAAATATGCATTTGAGGACACTAAATCCATTAAAATAAATCCCTAAAAGAGTCCAAATTATGGACTCATCACTTATGACTTATGCTTTTACACTAATCCTCATGATGATTCTTAAACTTGGTAAAGTGCGTTCTTTTCAACTAAAATGTCATTTTTAGCATGCTTCAAGGTTTTTATGCATGACTATCATACTTCGTGCATTTTTGTACTAACCTATATTTTTTTACATTTTTCCATAAAGTGTAGGTTCGAGTGTTTAAGGTGATCTTCCTTGGATACAAGCTTGGATTCGACTATTCTTCTTGCTTGTGGTGAGTCCTCATGGATCCGAGGACGAGTGACATTTTGTAGTCCCTTTCTTTCATTGTATTAAACTTTTCAAATTTTATTATAATGGTTGTGACCCTATTTCAGACTTCGATTGTAATAGATGGCTAATTGAGGCAAGTCTAGACCTCCTCTTTGTTTTTATGAAACTTCTTAAGACTTAAATGCGTTTTTACTCTTATTGCTCTATTATCTTATGTTATGATATGATAAGGGCATATATGAGTCCCTTTCGGGGTC
>NC_064289.1:1995482-2006676 GCF_019186545.1 Solanum stenotomum
GTTGAAATAATGTTTGATTTATTTATCTAAAGAAACAAGAATTGGTTCCCATTCAATACTCTCTTTTTTTTCTCGTGTCTTTAATAATGCACTATATTCTTGAAATTCATGATCCACCTCTGGCGGTGAAAGGTTTGAAAAACTACCAAGTATGTTTCCAAGAATGTGTTGAGAAAAGGCAAAGAGTCAATGTTTTGTACTATAAGTGTGGAAGCATGAATTGAATCATTTCATACAGTTACCCTATTTTTAGCACTGAATTGATTCTTTCTTTAACTTTTTAGATTACAAAAAATGGGGCCAAAACCTACTATGCATGTAATGGAAGTCATTCATAACCCTAAGCACAGTTTGTGGTACTTTGTCTAAGTTGCTCGGACTTTGTGTGGGCATACAATATGGGTGCGGATATTCTTCATGATCTAAATTTTAAGATTTGGGAATATAAATCCATGCATGAATATTGGTGCGGGAATTCACCTAAAAATAATTAAAATATCTAAATATAGAGTTATAAAATCTAAATTATGAGATATTTTGTGGAGAACTTGACGAGAATCCTGGTAGGAGATTAAAGGAAAATGAGTGATAGAAATTTCTATATAATTGGTATTTCATTATCTTCAATTATATCTTAGCTTTTGTATAGATTATTAAAATTGTCCGGACTTTCTCCATTGATTTTGATCAAAGTACCCAAAATTGATTGACCGAATCGGACACAAATCCCACCCCACACCCATGTCTTGTTAACATGGGGTGAGACTCCAAAAATGAAAAGTCCGAACAACTTAGCTTTTTGTAGTCCTCACATACTCCCAACCATTATTATTCTCCCTGTTTCTATATAATGTAATTTGACGTGACGTTGGATTTAAGAAAGAAGAAAAAACATTTAAAAATTATAATTTAAAATAAATCATAAATATTTAAGTGACTAACTTTATCAGTTGTTTCTTGTTATTTTGGCAAGGAAAACTACTGTAACGGAGTATGAATATTACACAGTACCTATTACAGCAATTCGTAGTAGTACTGACATAACAAAATATTTTTTTTTTTCTTTGCATTTGCATCTGTCTGCATGTATTTACTCGTTTCGTTTTGATTTGTTTGTTTAATTTTAAGTTGACACGCAATTTTAAAAATAAAAAATAAAAAATCAAATTAAATTATGATCATGCATTAAAAATATGTTAAATATATTAAAATTAACTTTTAAAAGATGTTGTTAGAGTTTATGCTTAAAATGGGGAGCTATCTCCTTGTATACTCCATCCGTTCACTTTTACTAGTTGAATATTTTCTAATTTGATTTCTACTTTTACTAGGAATTTTTGAAAAATAAAAAAAGTGCAATTTTTTTCTTCTTATTATACCCTCAATTATTTACATTGAGTTAATATCTTTGAAAAATATAGTAAATAAATATACTTGGAACCCTATTAATTAATAGAAATAAAATGATAAACTCACTATTTTCTTACTCCCTCCGTCCCTTTTTAGTTGTCCACTTTAGAAATGACACACAGATTAAGGCAACAATGATTAGCACAGTGAAGTTACAATTTTACCCTTATGACAACTTTTCACTTCAAAATTACAACCACTTATTTGAATTCAAGTGAAATAAATTGGAGGGAAACAACATACACTTTTACAATTTTCAATAAGGGTATAATAGGAAAAAATTTGTTGTTCTTTCTTGATTTGTCAAAATGGACAACTAAATAGGGACAACTAAAAAAGGAAATATGGACAAGTAAATAGGGACGGAGGGAGTAATATTTTGAAACTACATAAAAAATACTATACGTCCAGTATATGCCTCGGTCTCTCTAATGTAAGATTAGATACTTTCAGGATCTTGAACACGATAATCTTTACATAGAGATTGTTAGGGGCACATGCCTAATGCGGAAGACATCATCACAGAGAGAAGCAAAAGGGTTAGTCGTAAATTGATTTCTACCTCCTTGCCCTAACTTTATGTTACCACAACCGTCAGCGATGGAATTATTGTAGAGAATATGTGATAACCCTAATGGGTGGAGGGAGGAGCAATTTATAGAGGTTATGACTTAATCTAGTACGTCCATCAAGTAATCAATGTACGGGCGAGATCTACTCCTTATTAAATATTATTTATGGTATTACTTGGGTAACAAGTAAACTTGGGCCATATGTAAGAAATAATTAATAATAATTCTTACATCTAAACCTAATCAGAAAGAGGCCCTCCTACCGAGTCTTGACCTTCAACTCGACGCAATGCAGCACGGTTCTGGCGGAGCCAGGATGTTCGCTAAGGGGGTTCGAAGTATAAAGTAATAAATACATGAGATGGGAAAGAAAAATATTAATCTTAACTCGCTAAATTTAACTTGTCTTGTTATGCCGCGTTTATGTTCTTCTTACCTTTTACCCTGCTCCATCGATTTTTTTTTTTCAAATTCGTGTGCCCTTTCAATCTATGTTACTATAAAAATCACCAAGATTTTTTAAAGTGGTAAAAATTGACATATTTAGAAAATAAATAAATGACATCATCTTATTTTTTAGTTCAATTAATTTAATTTACTAGGTTAGTCATTTGTAAAAAACAAATGATCAATAAATCAAATAAGATTAGTTTAATTTTCATCTCCTTAGAATAAAATTGAAAAAAAATACAATGAAATTAAAGAAAAAAAATTAAATTAAATAGATTTTATTTAAAAAACTATTCACAATTTTAATATTTCTTCGTTCGGTTAAATTTAATTTACTTTATTATATATAAATATTTTTTCTAACTCAATTTAAAATTTAATAAAAATTTATCGTTTCTTCAACTTAGTACACATAAAGAGAACTATGTAGAAACAAAATGAAAAATATAAATAAGAAGAATCTAAAAGAAAAATTTACAAAGAATGTGGCTAGTAAATTTAAACAAAGACAAATTGAAAAAAAAAAAAATAGCATAAAAAGAAAATAATGAAAAATAAAAAGGATAAAGCTTCACATTGAACCAATGAGGCCTTTTTATTTGTTTGAAAATCTGGGCCCTAAAAAAAAGATGAAAAAACTATTGCGCCTAATGAGATTAATTGAACTCAACCCTTTCAGCATCAAATTGTCTACAAAATACCACGGAGACGAATTGATATATCTAAATATGAATTTTAAAAGTTTGGATCTTTATATTATGTCTTATTTTAAACCGTGTATAACAATAGAAACAAACAAACAAAGTGTAGGTAGGTGATGATACAAGTGAGAATCATGACCAAATGCGTTTTCAAACCTTTAAGATATTCAACTTTAACTTTAAATATTCTTTTTCCTTTTCAACCTCAACCAAATATTATCTAAAACACTCAATCTTGCTACGTACATTTTCATTGAAACAAAAAGATATTTAATTACACACATATTTTATTATGTGATATTAAAAAAAAAACATTTTAGCTTAGTATGTCAAAGTACAAAGAGTGTCTCAAGAACCACGCCGCCGGTATCGGCGGCCACACCGTTGACGGCTGCGGCGAATTCATGCCTTCCGGTGAAGATGGTACCGTCGACGTCTTCAAATGCGCCGCCTGCAATTGCCACCGTAAAGAGACCGTCCACCACCACCACCACCCATGTGGGTACTTCCCATATATTATGCCGCGGCAGAGACCTCTAGCGTTACCGCTAACTTCTGAAGGTACAGGTAATAGTGTTCTCACTTACCCTCCAGCGTGACTTGATCAAGGTGAAAGTGTCAACACGTAATTTTATATGATACGTTAATTATTAGTAATAACTTTATCGAAATGATATACTTTCTTAATTTGTCCAATTTATTTCGTATTTTTTCTTTTAATAAGATGATGTAATTATAGTCGCAAAAATGTATGTGGGTCGTTTAAGGGGAGTTTTAAAAAACTTCTTTTCTTTATTAAGGTAAATCTGTCACATAAATTTGTACTAAAGGAAATATTAATCAGTTATATAGATTATCTTTTTTTTTTTTTTTAAAAAAAACTTTCAACTTAAATCTCAAAGTTAATATGCTCTTTTTGTCCCCCTCTACATGAAGATATTATGCGGAAAAGGACCTAAAATACCCCTGAACTATTGGAAATGGTACAAACTTACCCTCCGTCTACCTATTGGCCTCAAAATACCCTTAACATGTAGCTACCTTTAGGTCCTATATTAACCTTGTTTTTAACGGACCCCAATTTAAACCTAATTAATAAATTAATTAATGACGTGTCATTCATATATTGGTCATCCTATAATTAATCTAAACTAATTTAAAACTCCACCCATTCCCAAATTAAATTCCAATTAAAAAGTCCCCACACTTGACGATCATGGCTCGTCTTGCACCGGCCACTTGCGTACGTGTGACAGAAAAATGAGAATTTTACAACTTTGGTAGAAGCATCCGGCGAACATATCATCAAACACTTCACTTTCATTTGGCCATTTCAATTCCATAACCCAAATCTGGAGGAAGAAACACTGCTCAACTTTTCTGAATTGTTTGGTATATTTTATGTCAAGGTTTATACTGAATTTTTATTGTAGATTAACTGACTTGGTGTTAGTCCTTTTCTTTTAGTGAATTTCAAGAGTGGAGGCACAATGCGTACCAAAATCTCAGATTTTTAGCCATTTTTAATCTATAGCATTTAGTGGTTAAGTTGCTTGCAGATTTTGAGTGATTATCGGAGCAGATTGTTAATCAATATTATTTAATTTGCAGCAAAAGTAATATAAATCGCATAATGGCAACTCTGATTGATTCATTCTTCGTAGATTTGGAGGAATTAGATGAATTATCCGATAATAATACACGTGATGTTCACGGA
Source organism: Solanum stenotomum (assembly GCF_019186545.1). Lineage (NCBI taxonomy): Eukaryota > Viridiplantae > Streptophyta > Magnoliopsida > Solanales > Solanaceae > Solanum > Solanum stenotomum. Next base: position 2,000,333 of record NC_064289.1, read on the forward strand.
AAATCGTTATTACGATGATTTTTATTTTTGGCTTTTAATTACGATGATATTGATGATCTAGATAATGTTTCGAAGCTGCAAAAATCACGTAGCTACATTGATATAATGAAGATGCTATAATTTTCGTGAGAACTCAAACGGGAAAGGACAGATGGGTTAAATAAATTTGGGGCGGGTCGATTTGATTTGGGAATGGGTGGATTTTTAAATTAGTTTAGATTAATTATAGGATGACCAATATATAAATGCCACGTCATTAATTAATTTATTAATTAGGTTTAAATTGGGGTCCGTTAAAAATAAGGTTAATATAGGACCTAAAGGTAGCTACATGTTAAGGGTATTTTGAGGCCAATAGGTGGACAGAGAGTAATTTTATACCATTTCCAATAGTTCAGGGGTATTTTAGGCCCTTTTCCGTATTATTATTTAGGTCGTCAAACAACTTTTTTCTTTAAATTCAATTTTCTCAATCCTTTTATAAAAGGTTTTGAATTACTAGTTATGTTAATCTATAATATTTTTCTTGTGATTTGTAAAAATGTACTAATTAGTTTTTCTTAAAACACTATATATTAAGCATTTTGATTCTCATACTCGTCAAATTAATTCATATAAATTAAGACAGGATAATATATACTTATTAATTAATTTCTCTGACTTCTACTCTACCTTCTCTCAAAATTAAACAGGTGGTGGATTCCGGGAGGATCAAGAATTATTAGAAATGTGTAGCCCTAATAACAACATTAATGGTACATTACTAAAGAAGAGATTACGAACCAAATTTAGCCAAGAACACAAGGACAAAATGTTGACATTGGCTGAGAAATTAGGGTGGAAGCTTCAAAGGCATGATGAGGGAGTTGTTCAACAATTGTGTAATGAGATTGGCATCAAAAGACATGTATTCAAGGTTTGGATGCATAATAACAAGCACACACTTGGTAAGAAACTAACCCTTGATTAGTAGCCAACTCAAGAAAAAAAGTGAAGAAAAGGAGATCGATCGATCGGAATTTTAGTAACTTAGTTAGTTGACTTCTACACCTTTACTTTGTTGATCAGGGTTTGATTCTCCACCTTGTAATCCTCTTCTCCTACCCCTAAATTTTCTTTAATAAAACTAGAGTAATTTTAAAACTTCTTTAAGGATACGTAAATAAGGAAAAATCTAAAAAGTAAATAAATTATTTTTTCTTAATTGTGTAAATGAGCATGATAACTCATCTAACTCAATCAACTTTAGATGATTTGGATTGAACTAGACATATTTTCATGGCGGTTAAATTTGAGCAAGCAAATTAAATCAGTCAATCTAAAATTAAGTTAATTTGAATTAAATAATTCAATCCATCCATTTAACACTTTTCCATATATACATCGAACTAGTTTGGTGCATGGGTGTGCAGTGAAGGGCTGATAGTATTTAATTAATTGACATGTATTTTAGTACAATTGCAATCTTCCCCTTTTTCACATTTTAATGCATTTGTATTAATTTTATCAGTATTTTTAAAATATCTTGATTTTGTTGGAATAGGTTTTGTTGTTATGGAAGTTTGAGTCATATTTTTAGAGAATATTACTTCATCTCTAGTAAGGAGACAACTTCCGTTGTTATGTAATAAGAAATCTAAGCCTAAAACAAAGTCTATCCTAATATTTAGATCTCTAACCCATATTTTTTCTAATTTATAAGTGGGTTTATAAAAAAGTTTGCGCATGTATTTAAAAAACTTATTTGAGCATTACTAACATAATGTTTATTAATTATGTATAATTAATAATCAGGTTGTTTGTAAAATATATCAAGCTGCGTTTGTAAATATGTTGTAAAATCCTACTCAGTACTCCCTCTTCCTACTCCGTTATCCTATTTAGTAGTAATTTGTTACTAAATCTATGTAATTTCTCCCAAAATTACTTTTTTTTTTTTACTCTGTTCATCTCTTTTCCTTAACCCATGTTCTTAGAACCTGCTTCTTTAACCACACCCTGGGATACACAGTCCTTTTGGTTCCATAACCATGGCGGACTTTCAACTTCCCTAGGCATTTACAGGTTAATCCATCGGGGTTTCTACGAAGATAAGGAACTAACCATTTACTAAGAGTAAATTAAGAGTATTTTATAAACATTATAGTAATATAAACATTATATTAGACATTCATAATAATAGTACAATAATAATATCTACATGGGAGAAGATTTACAAAGATCTAGAAAACTAATAACTACTTACATGATAATGGCTGGAATGAGGTTTCCCTTTCGGGAGTCCCCGGGTGACCTTGCTGCTACTTGAAAACTAAAACACTCACACACTTTGTACACAAATACTTACTCACTCCTTTTTTATTTTTTGAAAGGGAAGAGGAATATGTAAACTATAAAATGCTTATAATCTTACAAACCTCTTTTCTCAATGCTCTTCTTGCACTTCGCTCTGTCTCTTCTTCTTTGCGAATGGTCTTATTTATAGGGGTGGATCCGGACTTGAAGTTCGGATTTCAAATTCTAAAAAATTTTCTTCACCTGCCGGGTGCTCTTTGGGCCCCATCGTCACATGGCTTTGTGAAACTTTTTCAAATTTGAATATAGATCCTTTTGTTGTCTTGTGATAGTGGAATCAGTAGTGGATATTGAATGAACCTTCTTTGTCATCTTGTTAGTAGTGAACATGTAGTGGAGTCTCCATAATGGCTTGTGATGTCACTGCTTACCTATGTGTTTGTCTTCTTGTGTTGATGTCATTGCTTACATATTTCTCTAGGTATCCAGGTTGTGTAGTGCGTCGGAATCAAAACTCATCCCTGAATCATTGTCTTCATTGGGGTCGTAGTGCTGATTAAATTGGTCTATCGATAGATCATTTTTATCACTGCTACTTTCTTCGTGGTTTGAATTTGCTGTATCTGGCTCTGGATTTTCTCGTATAATTTTTTCTTGTATTACCTCCTTAGTCTTTTCTGTGAATAACTTGTAAAAGGAACTTTTTATTATTTTTTCTATCCTTTTATTTATTTCTTTCTTTTTTGGAGGAAACCTTTTGTCCTTTTGCTTGTTTCTGTTATTGTATTAAAACTTACTGGTAGAATTCTTCCACTTTTTGGTAAAGTGTCAACCATCAACGGATTTGATGAGTCTTTACCCGTTATCGTTTGAACGAGACTAGCTATACCTCTAGCTGGTACAATAGCTTTTTCTACATTCGTTGGGGAATGTACACCCGTCTTATCTATTTTGTAATGAGATGGAGAACTCTCTAAATGTATGGTTTGATCGGCATTTCCAAGTAAAAACCTTATCCTCTCTTGTAATGAGTGGATATGTCGTGTCATTTTTCCTTTTTCAGTTTCTAGTCTTTCGATCGTCTGGTTGAGTCTTTTGAATCCTTCTGTCATCGAAGAACAATGATCGCAGAAAATTATTCTGTCTGTGTCTTTTTGAATGTTGTATTGCAAAGATGGTCTTGAAATCTGTCTCAAAGCGGGGCTTATAAAATAATTAGGCCCAAGAGTTTCTCTAGCATAATCTAGTGCTTCATTCAAATCATTGAATCCTTTAAAAAGTGGAGTAGGAAAGTCTTTTACTGAATCTATTACTTCTACCCACGTCCGAAATACTCATTGCAGTTTTCCTTGGACTACTACATAAAATCTGAATTTTTTGTCGTCATTTTTGTCTGTAAAATAATGGCTTAATGAATTTACTATTGATATAACCGTTGTCTCGAGGAATCTTGTTGTATGCTATCCATAGATTGTCTATTAAGCATCTTTGAGGTCTATCTATCTTCGTTTTTGGTTTCACTACAAAAAAATCAGCATTTAGCGACTGACGAAATCCGTCGCTAATCTATGCTATTCCGTTGCTAAACCGGATTAGCGACGAATTATTGGTTGTTACTATATCACTCGTTAGTAATCTCTTAGCGACGAAAAAATGAGTTCCGTCACAAGTTTAGCGACGTATTAGAGACGAACGATTTCTGTCGCCACTTGTTAGCGACGGACTGGTCCGTCGTTATACTTATATAGCTCGTTGCTAATTTCATAATTAATTTCGTCATTTAAAATAAATTCGCGATGAAATTTCTGTCACTAATCCGTCACAAAATATTCTGTTATTTGAGCTAGCACATTTGCCACTTAAATATTTCGTTGCTAATTCATCGCCAACATTTTTTTATAGCAACGACCAAATCGTCATTAAATTTGTTGCTAAAATTTTTCTTGTAAAATCATTTCATTTATTTATTTTAAATATACACTGCTGAAATAAATTAAATAACAATTACTAAATACCTCTAAAATAACCAAAAAATCATATAAAATAATATTTAGAGGGTTCAAAATATTCTACAGATGATAAGGCACAAAGATTCTGCCCGTAGTAAGTTTTTGCTTCAAATCCAAGACCCTATATTCTTCTCTTCTTTTCTCCCCGGGCAACTTTGTAGTATGTTTCACATTGATGATCAGATTGAGAGGTTGTTCTTTCCCGTAATATTTCTGCATATTTTCCCTGTAATAAATTGAGATGAAGAGAAAACATTAAAGATTAGGAATAAAATTATAATGGAAGGAAAAATGCAGAAACACACATAACCTTTTAGCTTAATTAAATGTGCTATACTTTTTTAGCCAACTTACAGTACATTTAAGCTTATATGTATCAATGATTGTGCAGCAAAACCAACTCAATAGTTCCATCTCAAAAAAATAAGTAGCTCAATAAATTCAAAATAAAGAAAACAACTGAAGTGTCTAGCATGAAGTATTTTCCTAAACAAGCCCGAAAGATGAATGTTTACCATTAAATATTATCCATTTTTTTTGTCAAATAAATTTCCGTCAAACCTACAGAATAAATAACACATCTAGTTTTGAAGAGGAAGTTGTTCAACTCAATATGAACCAGAATGATTGAAAGCAATAATTCAATTGTTCACATGTAAATTCATTGCAACAAGTGTAAACTAAAAGCAAGTTAAATATAAATTCAAGGACATACCAAATAGAAGCATTCCATCTCCTATTGCAGCATCCCCTCTTCATCAGAAAGGCTTGGTTTGTACTAGGTAAAAAAGCTAAAGTTGATTCCTTTAACTAGAAGAAGGCTAATGTTGTGTTAATTATACACGGACTCAAGATGGTCAACAATGAGAAATACTATTCTATCTGTCTACCAGCCATCTTATCTTGCTAAGTTAGTGTCAATCATGCAATCGTATATCGAGTCTGCGACTAAAAATCATGATTCTGAGGGAGGTCTCACATGCTCTGATCTCTCTCTCAAGTTAGCAACATATGTAATTGGACAAGCTTCTTTTGGTGTGGATTTTTGACTTTCTAAACCAATATCAGACAAGATGAGTCTTCATCAAGTTCTCGAAAGAATCCCAAGTACTATGGACTGAAAGATGGAAAGAACATACAAGAATTTAAGCAGTAGGCTGGATGAGATAGTGGCAAAGAGGACGGAGGAAAAAGAAAGTAGCTCGAAAAACTTTTTGTTGCTTATAATGCAGACAATGGAGTCAAAGAAGTTAGCTAAGAATGTTTTCACCTCAGATTATATCGATGTTGTAACTTATGAGTGTCACGCCCCGAGCCTACACCCTGGGCGGGACCGGCACCCGGAGACCATTTCTTGCCCCAAGCGAACCCTTGGCCTGGCTTTCTTAACTCAGCGGAAACCTCAACAGAATAACTCGATGCAATGCAATATTACAAAACAACTTAACTTATAAAATATGACCATAAAGGAAACTCAAATCTCAAAATAGAATATTTACATATATATATAGATGAGAGACTCAAAACTAACTGACTGAATGTCTGTCTATGAAGCCTCTAAAATACTGAGATGGATGTTGGGACAGATCCCGCAACATCCTAATAAAATAAAAACTAACACAAAATAATTGAGTCCTCCGGAATGCAAGGAGGCTCACCACTGACTCTGGAGTGCTCAGCTGGATCAACGACGTGCAGGATGCTGATCCGGGGTACCTGAATCTGCATCATCAAACGATCCAGGCCAACTGGCATCAGTACATGAAATGTACGAGTATGCAGGCTGGAAAACTAAGCAACAAAGGCTAGAAGGAAATCTGGAAGAAACTGAATAGCTTACCTGGCTCAACTCAACTCAACTTGACTGACTTCTTTCAATATAAGGCAATTTAAAATAAGTGCGATATAAAGAAAGACTGTTTAAAACATGTTATAAACTCTGTGTGTATACAAAGATACAATAAGCCTAAAATGTATATAGAAATACAATGAACTGATGTATATAAAAATACAATAATCTCTGTGTATGAAAAATACAAT
>NC_064289.1:2012347-2211332 GCF_019186545.1 Solanum stenotomum
TCCCAATTATAGATGTGGCACACTTCACACCGATAACTAGGACTCTACAGACACGACTTCATAGACTCCCTAGGACTCCTGAACTCTGTGCTCTGATACCAAGTTTGTCACGCCCCGAGCCTACACCCTGGGTGGGACCAGCACCTGGAGACCATTTCTGGCCCCAAGCGAACCCTTGGCCTGGCTTTCTTAACTCAGCGGAAATCTCAACAGAATAACTCGATGCAATGCAATATTACAAAACAACTTAACTTATAAAATATGGCCATAAAGGCAACTCAAATCTCAAAATAGAATATTTACATATATATATAGATGAGAGACTCAAAACTAACTGACTGACTGTCTGTCTATGAAGCCTCTAAAATACTGAGATGGATGTTTGGACAGACCCCGCAACATCCTAATAAAACAAAAACTAACACAAAATAATTGAGTCCTCCGGAATGCAAGGAGGCTCACCACTGACTCTAGAGTGCTCAGCTGGATCAACGACGTGCAGGATGCTGATCCGGGTTACCTGAATCTGCATCATCAAACGATCCAGGCCAACTGGCATCAGTACATGGAATGTACGAGTATGCAAGCTGAAAAACTAAGCAACAAAGGCTAGAAGGAAATCTGGAAGAAACTGAATAGCTTACCTGGCTCAACTCAACTCAACCTGACTGCCTTCTTTCAATATAAGACAATTTAAAATAAGTGCGATATAAAGAAAGACTGTTTAAAACATGTTATAAACTCTGTGTGTATACAAAGATACAATAAGCCTGAAATGTATATAGAAATACAATGAACTGATGTATATAAAATTACAATAATCTCTAACCGACAACCATCACATAAGAGCTATAATGATGATACAGCGATCGACCTCACGCTGCCAGAGCATCTTATACCCGGCCAAAGGTATAAGACCTGAACTGCCTAATGGATCCACTAGTGTAATCTGAAAAGGATTCATCTAAATAGTATGATCATTTTCTACCCATGGTGGCTAACATGGTTCTATGGGGGCTGTGGGTTCTTTGAACGCTCCCCCAATTCGGTGCTCCATACTACTCCCAAAAATGTACTGGCTCTTTTGTTTTTAAAACACATTTCTTCCTGCTGATATGAGATAATTACTCAAAAACTAGCCCGAAGACTCTTTTGGAAATCTCAGTTTCCAACCTTGTTTAAATATAAAAACATTTCTTTAAAACTTCTTTGGGAATACATAGTTCCCTAAATACTTTGAGAAAAGAATTCAACTTTAAACTCTTTACTTTACTTGAACTCTTGGCTTGATGTGAAACTCTTAACTTAACATGAAACTCTTAACTTTTGATTTGACTTGAAACTCAATACTTAACTTGGAACTTGAGCCTTAGAATGAAGTTAAAACGTTCAATGAAGACTCTTGGAAAACCTTAAAGACTTGCTTTGACTTACTTACTTCTAAGCTTGACTTCACTTGACTTGGAAACTAACTTCACTTGAATTGGAAAGTAACTTCACTTGACTTGTAGCTTTACTTGACTTTTAGAAGTACCTTGGAGTGTTGGAAACAACTAGGAAACATAAGTATAATACCTAGGAACATGTATGAAAAAAATGGTGAATGAAAGGGAAGGATTGGTGTCCTTGGCACTAGGAGAGGTGCGACAGCCCAGCCCCTTTTTCCCCAAAAATCCGACTTTTTACCCTTGTTTCTTTCCAATTCTAAACCCTCTCAACCTCAAGGTTTCAATAGCAACACTTAGAATCATAAAGACCCTTATTATACAATAGATTCAACTCAAAAATCACAGCCGGAAATCTGTACTAAACTAGCAAGAACTTCAACACAACACCACTACAACTTCAACAACCAATAAATCTTCTCTTGGGATTAAAAATGAGTTGGTGTGTGGGGGTATGAACCAACCAACACTAAGGATCATCAATCTCACAACATACAATAGATCACAACTCAAATACACAGCCCAATCCTGTCCCACAACCAACAATAACTTCAACAACACAATTAACAACATCAACAACAACTAACAACTTCAACAACAAATCCAATCTTTTCTCAAACCATAAACATGAGCTTGGTGAGTGGGGGAAAGGATCAACCCATACAAAGAACTCACATACCTTGATAGGGATCACCCCCGACGAAAATCCACAATGATCTTGACGAATCTTGTTGATCTCCTCTTTCTTCTCTTCTTCTTCTCCTTCTTCTCTTCTTCTTCTTCTCTTCTTCACTCTCAAGAACCCTAACTCTTTCTCTTTCAAAATGGGACAAAATGATCAAAAGATCAGCCTAATACAACAATATAACCTCAAAAGAAATGATTTGTGAAAAGACTAAAATGCCCTTAAATTTCCGGATGGACTCCTTGCCAACTGCCCCAACTTTCAAAGGGCATAACTCGCTCATACGAACTCGGAATTGAGCAAACTCGGTGGCATTGGAAAGATCATTCCACAAGCTTCGAAACCATAACTTGAACTACTCCTAAATCATCCTGAGCTAGGAGTTACGACTGCTCAAAGTTGGCCAAAAATCACTGATTTCCACACTTAGCCAAATTTCCAGATTTTTGAACTTAGCCAAATTTCCAGATATTAAATTTTTCCAAAAAAAATGACTATTTCCAAATTCAAGCTTCTTCATATTCATTTTAAATTGTCGGATGTTACAATAAGCACTTGCTGGCGGGTTTTGCAACAACATCTTTTACTTTCTCTTCTATCATTTGTCTAGTTGCTTGCCATCCAGAAGTTGAGTAGAAGTTGCTTGCTGAGATAGATGCTTTTGGCCTTGATGATCACATACCCACTGCCGATGATCTTCAGCAGAAATTCTCGTACCTCGATAAGGTAAATGTCATTATTTTATATTTACAAGAAGTTCGTATACACTACAAGTAGAAAAAAAAGAGAAGAGATAATGAGAACTAGTTTATTAAACCATTCTCATTCTTCTTGCAACTGCTTGTACATTTTAGGTAATCAAAGAAGCAATGAGATTTTACATTGTCTTGGCCTTAGTTGCCAGAGAAACATCAGCCGAAGTGGAGATTGGAGGCTATAAACTTCCTAAGATTAATAGCTGTAACTTTTACTATTTCAAATGCAACTTCACATATAACTCAATTCTATGTCTAAAAAAGATGAAGTTTACGCATAGTCATCACACAGTCAAGCACAGTCAAGATGTGATCAACTTATCTCAGTTTATGATAATTTAGCAAATGATCTACATAATAACATACTTGCTACAAATGAACACTAGAAACCAAGTCCGGAACAAGTTAAACATACCTACCAGCTTTTTGAATTTTTTTTACAACAACAAGCTATTGTATTGGTTGTCATTACCCTAATCATTTTATATCACTGGACTCAAACATATATATCACTGTCTTTATAAGTGTCTTACAAGCATATATAATTGCTCATTACCAATAACTCTTAACACTATGAGATTTTTGTAATTTATACTTTAATTAATACATATTTATACCTTCATTTATCACTTAACACTCACAAATTAGTAGAATCCGAGTTCATGTAAACATCACTGATGTGGGTATTAACCTTTTTGAACAAAAAAAAAGAAATGGAAAGAGTACTGCATACCATCTTAAAAATCAATTCGAGAAAGAATACGTATTTATGATTATACTATGACTTAATCCATACAGAAGATTTAGGCTAACACATAATTAATACTTCGATATTCAGAATTGAAAAAAACACCATTTATAAAGGACACATAGCCAATAATTTCTGTAGGTTGAGGTGGAGGAAGAATGATTGAAAAAAACATATAACAACTCCATTGTATGTATGGTCCCAAGTAGAACACGTTGAACTTTGAAGTATTGTGCTGTGTATTTAGTCATGTCAACAATCAACTATCTTTTACCTAAACAAACTTTTTTTTAGATACAAAGATGACCATTTATTATGTAACAAGACGGAATTAAAATGCTAGTGTTGCAGGGGGTAAATGGAAGTTACCATGAGATTAAAACGTGACTGTTGGTGGTTCACTGTCTGCTGCTCTCGCGGCTACTGTTGATAGTTATCGCCGGCTGCTGCTGTTCGGAGTCGATGATTCTTGGTGGCTCACCAGTCAGAGCTTCTGTTCACCGGAGAAGCAACGCTGGAGAGGCGAGGAAGAGCAGCAGTCTCGCTGCTGCTGCTGGCATAGAGGGGACGGAGAAGGGCAACGGGAGAGAAGAAGAAGAGGGGAGGAGAGGTGAGCGACGTCTCCTCTTGTTCTCACCGTAGATGGTGGACAGAGATGGGTGGCTGCCTCGTCGGAGATGGCAGACAAAGAAGAGACGAGGAGGAACAGAAGAGGGTGGGGTGCGGCGGATCTAGAGAAAGGAAACATGAGAAATTTAGGTTTGGGTCTTTTGATAGATAAAAATAGGAAAGCTAGGGAGTTAGATCTTGACCCTAGGATTAATTTGAAATGAGAGGCTAAGATCGAAAGGATGAGATCAACGGTCAAGAATAAAAGATGGGGGTTGGCTTGAAATCTGAAATTGGAGTGAATTTCAACGGAATTAGTGACGGATTCTAATAGTTCTTTTTTACAAAAATTTTCCAAATTCTATTCTCTATGTCACGACCCGAGCCTACACCCTGGACGTGGCCGGCACTCGAAGACCATTGCTGGTCCCCAAGCGAACCCTCATCCTGGCTGACTACAAGCGGAAAACTGATTCAAGCATACAAAGCTTAAAAACTGAAATAAAAGTTCATAAAACTTAAATAGAAAGCTTTAACTCAAAAGAAAACTCCGAATAGAATAAATTATTCAACTCACCATAAAATAGACAACTTAAGTCTTTAAAACATTTAACAAAATAAATGAAGACTTCTAAAACTCTATTGTCTATCTATGAAGCCTCTAAATGACAATGATGGAAGTCTAGACAATACCCACGACCTCCTAACAACTGAAAGTAAATGGAATCCTCCGGAAGCAATAAGGCTCACCATAGCTAACTCGAACTTTCGGATATATCAATGAAGCTCTTGTTACTGATCCTGAATACCTGTGTCTGCATCATGAAAAGATGCAGGCCAAATGGCTCAGTACGTGGAATGTACGAGCATGTAAGGGGAATTCTAAAACATAAACATAAGCTTGAAACTTGATAAAAAGGAAACATACTTGCCTCTTTTCAATCTTACTCAACCCAAGGAATACTCCAAACTACTCAAACTTACTCGACTCAGAAGTACTCAAGGATAAGATACTTAACTCAGAGATTAGATACTCAACTCAAGGATATGATATTTGACTCTGGATACTCAACTATGAATACTCAACTTTGAATACTCAACTCAATATGACTGAACTCATTTCAATATAAAGCAATTTAAAACAAGTGCAATATAAAGAAACAAACTGTTTAAAAACATGTTGTGAAATCTGTGTGTATGCAAGGATACAACATAACTCTGAAATGTATATAAAAATACAATAAACTGATGTATATAAAAATACAATAACTTCTGTGGGAGTTTCTCTAACCGACAACCATCACATAAGAGCTATAGTGATGATACAGCGATCTACCTCACGCTGCCAGCGCATCCTATACCCGGCCAAAGGTATAGGACCTGAACTACTAATGGATTTACTAGTCTATGTGAAAAGGGTTCATCTAAAAAGTATGACCCTTTTCTACCCATGATGGCTACATGGTTTATGGGGGCTGTGAGTTGTCTGAACTCTCCCCCATATCGATGCTCAATACTACTCCCAAAAATATACTAGCTCTTATGTTTTATAAACATACTTTTTTTCTGCTGGTTTGAGATAATTGCTCAAAAACTTAGCTCAAAGGCTATCTTGGAAATCTCAGTTTCCCTGCTTGCTTCATTTAGAAAGCTATTACTCTTTTCTGAAAACTAGCCCGTAGGCCCTTTGGAAATCTCAGTTTCCGTTCTTATTTAAATGTGAAAACATTTATAAACTCTTTGGGAATACTTAGTTCCCATTTACTTTTGAAGAAAAGGACTTCAAACTTTACTCTTTACTCTTTACTGAACTAAAAACTTAAGTCTTAAAACAAAGTTAAAACGTTTGTAAAAGACTTCTTAAAATATGGTTCATACCGAATTATGGACATGAACTACTCAATGCAAGGTTTTCAATAACCATAGATAAAACTTAAATACTTGGAACTCAAGAGCTTCAATGATACTACTAATTTCAAAAATGCTCAACTCAGAGGGTTCATGCGGAATTATAAGCATGAACGACTCAACTCAAGGACTCAAAGATACTTCTCTTCTCAAGACTGCTCGACTTATAGGATTCATGCGAAATTATGGGCATGAACAATTCAACGCAAAGACTTTATGGGTAACATGTAATAGTCTCATGCTTAGAAATATAATCTCAAAGTGGATTAGGAACTCAATACTGACTTAGAACTTGAAGATACTACTCCTCTCAAAGATACTCAACTTCTGGAGTTCATGCGGAATTTATGGGCATGAACGACTTGACTCGTAGGTCTACATAACATTATGAAACTCATGTATTTGACTCTTCTCATTCTCTGACTTACTTCCTCAAAACTTAGTTCAAATCGATAGTTGATCTCAAAGGATACACAATTGAACTCAAAGGCTTTCTTGAACTCTACTCTTAACTCTCTCTTGAATTTGAATTATGAATTCAAGAGTTATGATATATGATATGAAGGATCTCAATAACAATATAGCTATTCGATAATTAGGAATATAAATTTTAAAAGAAACGTGAATTCAAGAACTCAAAATTAACTTATCTCAATAATACTCAAATCTAGGGAAAGTTTCCTAGATTACTCTTTTGCTGATCTGAAAGTAGATGTAGGGTGTAAGGACGAACTAGTCCAACACTATGATAGCCTTACATACCTAGAAGAACAAGATTCTTGAAGAATCTTGAAGAATCTTTAAGAATCTTGAAGAATCTTTAAGAATCTTGAAGAAGAACTTGATTAGAAGCCTTGAAACCCTAGCTTGAAGGTAAACAATCAAGAAGACCTTTCTTGAGATTCTCGAGTTAGTTTCTTAAAATCTCTATAGCAAAAAATTATGATTTTCATGAGTGAAGATGAAAATCTGATTGTTTTGAGCTTTTTATTAGTCAAGAAATTCGTTGCTGGTTTTCTTGGAGGTAAAAAGACAAAAACCGATTTTTTTCAATATTTTCCCGTCGGCTAACTCGTAACAGCACTGTATAGGTTACTAAAATAGTCATAACTTTTTACTCAGATATTGGATTGATGTGAAATTGGTGGCGTTGGAAAGTAGATTCAATTACCTTTAATTGGATAGGTTATGGCTCACGTAACTCTTAATATTCTAAGAGATATGGTCGTTTAAAGTTGACCTAAGCAGAATCTTACTTCAAAACTTAATAAACTTCAAGAACACTTATCAAGAACTCATCAAGAACTTAAATCCATAAATTTCAAGAACAAAATTATTCTGAATAAATCATGATTGGCGTGTGGGTGAAAGAACCCAACACTATGGAAGCTTACATACCTCTTAGGGATCAAATCCATGGCGAAAATCCGCTACTAGACGAACGCTTGATCCTCTCCTCTTTTCTCTTCTTGAACTCTCAACTAAAATCCTAGGTGTATTTTAGAATTATAAAACTGAACCTAATCAGATTAGACCCCTAAAATATTACTAAAAACGAATTAAATCTGTTTTGGTAAGGAAAAGACCAAACTACCCCTCTAAAACCCGGTTTTGACTTTCCTTAAATGATCAGCCTATCTTCAAAAGGTCATATCTCACACATCCGACCTCAAAACTTAGCAAACTCAGCGGCGTTGGAAAGATAATTTAAATATCTTCGCTACGGTATCTGGTAGCACACCTAATGCATCCGGAGCTAGGAATTATGGCCGTTTGAAGTCGACCCAAAACTCATACTTAAGCATAACTTGCAAAATTTCAGATTTTGCTATTTCCAATTTAATTCTTTTTGAAACTCAAGGTGCTACATCTAGTGACCTTAACACTTAAGAAATTTAAAATTCCTTGGTAAAATCTCACTCACTACGAAGAACGTTCGAGTCTTAGTTCAAAAATTTTCTGGGGTGTTACACTCTACCTGCATATTCTTCTGAATTTATCTTTAAAGGGTTCATTAGTTTGATTCCTTTATTTCCCATTATACTTACTGCATCGTCTATCTTTATTTTAAACCTTGAACTGCTGTTTGTGGCTAACTTGCCTATAAAGCCAACACAAACCAAAAGATTGTTTCCACAGTTCATTTCTTCGTAGCCTTTGGTCTGTATGCCTATTTTTATGTATTTTCCAAATTCTTTTGAATTTATCATAAAATCTGGACTACAGTAAAAAATTCCTCCATTATTACTCATGTTTACTTCTGTTAAACCTATTATTGATCTTTTAGATTCGGACCATCTGCTATCGTATAAAGTAATCAATACCTTAGTACCTAGATTTTTTCTAGTTAAGCCTTTGAGCCCAATTACTACTAATCCCATGTGCATGAGATTCATTCGTCTTTTCTGTATTTCTTGCATAGATTCCTTACTAATTAAATTTATACTCTCACTATCATTTTCAGATACGCTAAACCGTTCTTCTCTATAATGTCTGTATAGATGTGTTGTTGATGAAAAGAAACCGGTATTATAAAGAACTTGTGGATTTAAGAGTTTTAATTTATTTTGTTTGAATATTTCTATGTCTCTATCTACATCTATAAGTTCATTCAACTGATGACTACTACTAGGTCGAGATGAATTATTCATTATTCTGGCTAACATATTATTACCTAATCTATCTTGAGAGAAACTGGTCTTTTGTCTTTCTTGGGAGTTTCTATTCCTGTTTGAAAAATGTCCATGGTTTTTCTTTTCTTGTAAGTCTATCCTTTTGAGGTGTAATTTCAGTTCTTCTGAGTTGTTCTATTAGGGCTTGTATATCGTTTTCTTGCTTATTTTCTTTAGTAGGGACTTTTGTTTCTAGTAGACTATCTATTTTTTTTATTTATTTCGGTTATTTGTTCTTCCAGGTTTTTATTTAATTCTAATAAAGCAAAAATTATTAGATTGTTCTGTTTTACACTTATTAGGTCTGTTTTGCCTAATGGTGTATAATCTGATAATCCTTCAGGGTTAGCTTGAAATTGTGTTGTTTTTCTAAAAACTTCCTTATAAAAGAGACTGTTCATGAAAGGGTTAAGTCTTTAAGCTTTCCTAATTCTTTCTTAATCTCTTTTGTTTCTTTATAAAGGTTTTCTAATTGATTATGTATTGTTTCTATTAGATTGTTATCCGTTATTATATTTGCTACTATGGTTTGTACCTTAGAGATTATATCTATTTGTTGGTTTTTTAGAAAATCAAAGTTTTGTTCTATCTTTTCTAATGATTTGTTTTGTTTATGCTACAGGTTTTCGATGGTCTCTATTATCTTTAAAAGTCTATCGTCTTTGGACTGACTATGTTCTGCTAAATTTATTATTAAATCTGTAATAGTATTTAAATGTTGATTCTCACTATGTAAGATATGTTCTCCTTCTGCGAAATTACACTTAAGTAATGATCCAAATTTTAGTCTTCGATATTTCTTTTCTGAAACTATTTCTAAATCTAAGTATTCTAACCTCTTAATACTTCCTATTATGCTAAATATAGAGTCCTGTTTTTGCAAACTTGTGTTTCTAGTCTAATTTATTTTATGTAGTGACAAACTCTAGCTCCTATAGTTGGTATTTGTAAATCTATTTGTTTTATTTCCTGGCTATGATCAAGGTACACCAAAAAGAAAATACAAAAAGACATATCAAAATAACCAAAACTACAAATCAAGAAAAAAATATTATCTAAGGAAATCCACGGCAAGAAAGCCTTATCTAAATAAAGAAAAACAAGTGAGAAAGCATAATAATAATAGAATCTATAAAAATAGACTATCATGTTTTACATGCGGAAGTGAAGGACATCTAGCTAATACTTGTCCAGGTAGAAATAGTAGTAGAACAAGAAATGCCCAACTAATAGAAGATTTCCAGAAAACCCTAATAAATATAGATGAATACATGTCAGATAACGAAAGTATATATTCAGTAATAAGTATAGATGCTTTAGAAGGACGACAACAAGATTCGTCTTATTCAGAAGAAGAAACTTTAATAAATGAAATAGGATTAGAAAAACTAAATTTAAATATCAAAGATTTTACATTTGACAATATACATTGCGATCACCAATTTTCCAAAGAAAAGGTTTAGATAGTCAAAAATGCTTTAATTGCACAGGATACCCCAGTAAAGACAAAAGAGCTAAATGTATGAATTGCTATATAGAAGGATGCCTCATGTGCATCGATAAGATATTTAATATCAAAGTTATAGACCAGACAATAATCACAAAAGAAAAAACATTAATATCTTTAGAAAAAAGGATTGATAATTTAGAAGACAAAATAAGTAAATTAGAAAAAGGAAAAGAAAAAGTAGACGGAACAAATCAAAATCCAGCGGTAGAAGAAGAAATCGAGCTCTTAAATGAAAAAGAAGACTATAAATCGTTCAAAGGATTTATTTGTAATGAAGACAAGAAAATCAATACTATCAAAATATTAACAAGACTAAGAATTCAAAATTATGAAATAGAAACTTTAGCTCTAGTAGACTCTGGATGCACAAAAAATATAATAAATAGAAGTATCGTGCCTTCAGAAATAATAAAAGAATTTCCTGAGCCACAAAATGCCATGCAAATGGATGGATCTTCAAATATATATAAACATTATGTTAGTAATGCTCAAATAAGTTTTTTAAATACATGCGCAGACTTTTATAAACCCACTTATAAATTAGAAAAAATATGGGTTAGAGATCTAAATATTAGGATAGACTTTGTTTTAGGCTTAGATTTCTTATTACATAACAACAGAAGTTGTCTCCTTACTAGAGATAATATTCTCTAAAAATATGACTCAAACTTCCATAACAACAAAACCTATTCCAACAAAATCAAGATATTTTAAAAATACTGATAAAATTAATACAAATGCATTAAAATGTGAAAAAGGGGAAGAGTGCAATTGTACTAAAATACATGTTATCAAGGAAGAAATTAAAGAAATCGAATTATTAGAACTAAGTTTATCTGATATACAAATAGAAAAAGGTTATGATCTAATAGAAATAAATACAGAACTTTATAATTTCATAAAAGGATTACAACATATAGGAGTCATAAAAAACCAGAAAAACCTAGATGAAGTGATTTCCATCTTAGATAAATTAGAAATAATTGGAGAAAGACCCATGAAGCAATGGGAAGCCAATCATATAACTTGCAGACTTGATATTATTAACCCAGAGTATACTGTCAAAACTGCTTCAATATTGTTAATTTTGTTATAAAATCAAAGACACACGAATCAATTTAACTCGTTGATTAGTATATTAACCGTTAGATATATTTGTATATATGAATTTAGTAAAGACGATAATGAAAAAGTATGTAACCGACTTGAATGAATAACATCATATAACACATCTCAGATCCAAAGACGTACGAATCTGTATATACAGAAATACTTAAGAGTGTTACTTAGAAAATATAAAAAGTTTGGAGCACAAGAATATAAGTATATTATTTTTCTATTGCATAGGAAACAAATGTAATATATTAACCAATAAATAAGCTTCATTTGAACTCTAAAGTAGTATGTGTTAAGAATTCATCACCAACTTAATTATTTACTTAAGATAAGTCAAGAAAAATTTAGAATATTTCGGAGTTGTAGAGAATTGAAGGAAGATGTTCCAGAAAAGATAGTTCTATAAAAAGATAGTTAGAAATATTCTAGTAGAGAGTAGTATATATGTATCTCTCTAGTGTTGCTGAAGCAAGCAACAAGCTAAGTGTGATCAAGATTGTAAGACCGAAGCGGATTCTTACTTTGATATAATAAAATTCAAATTGTGAGAAATCAATTGTGCCCGTCGTCTCCAAACAATAATAATCAACACTATGTCCGATAGAAATGCTCTATCTAAAAATACCATTTTGCAGGCAAACTAATATTTCTCTATAAATTACAGGAGATGTATATATTTTTTTCATCCTTTTGTTCTATCTTCGAGATAATTAATGTCAAATATGCCAAGATAGTCAACATACAAAATCAACTTTTAAAAAATAATTACTGTTGTTAGTAGGAGAAATAGTTGTTTTGATGTGCCAAATACCAATTCATGTTTTACGATGCGTCCTAATTTTTCGCTGTAAAGATATTACTTTCTAGATTGTGATGTTAACCAACTTTTTATAACAAAGTTAATTTCTCAGTACATTTTTTCTTATGTACAATAACCTTGCATGCTCCTTGAGACAAACTTTGTTTTTTCAAATCATTTTACTTGTTCCTTGAGAAACTAAGTTTTTGACTATAATATCTTTATTTATTGTTTTTAAATTATTTATAATCTTAATCTTTCTTCAAAACACTCTCTTTATTTTTTCCTCAATAAATAAATAAATGAAAAAAGTTAAATTCAAGCCAACTCAATATGATATATGTGTATGTGCTTTTGATCACATATATTATCTATGCTAATTAGTCAATGTTTATTATTTTTAAAAATAATAATTATTAAAGACAAAATAGGAAGAATGTACTCAATGATATTTTAGGTTTCTAAAATGACAAATACTTTGGATCGTTTATTTTTAGCAAGGATGATAAATAAAGTGGCCCGGAGGTGATCCACCTTTTGTAAATGAATGGAGAAAATAATTCCCAACACACATTTGTAAAATTTTAAAAGAAAAAAACTTATTTCTTTGAGTAGGATACTCATAAAAGCTTAAAGTACATAAAATTGATGTACTTACTGCTCTCCTATAATTTGGTAAACAATCATAGAGATTTTAGAAACTTAATGGTATAAACAATAAAGCTTATCTTATCAAAGTTAGGTCTTTGACTTCTATTTCATTGGAACTAGAGTGGTCAGAAGCGTCAGCCCAATCCCCCCCGGCTCAAGTCTCGCAGGCCAATAAATTTGATGGGCTGGGTGGGCTGGTCCTTCATTTGGAAGGGCCTGAAAATGTTCAACACAACTCAATCCTATAAGTGTCGCGGGCTGGGGAGGACTAGCCCTTAGTCTTTTCAAACTTAAAATTCTATAACATCAAGAAAATGGAAAGATTTTCAAATTAAATATGGCAAACAATGTTGTTGTTTCAATAACACTAGCAAAATATCTAGTGTGATAAGCATATATCTAGGATATTAGATACGCGAGATACATGTATCTGGTGTGATGCATCCCAGATACGCGAGAGAGATAAGAGATGGATGAGTGAGATAGGAGGGAGGCGAGGGCGTGGGATTAGTCTATGTATCTTAGATACATGCGAATCCACTTGGATAGAGTGTATCTAGAATAAATTACACCTTGTTTTTAGTTTATGTATCCCGAGATACATGTAACTAGACGCATCAAAATCTGGTAAGATTCATAATATTACAACATAACGTGCATCTAAATAATTAGCTCATGTACTAGTGAGATTTCTATAAGTTACCCTTAAATAAATAGTTTTGGCCCATGGGCCGACCCCAGCCCGGTCTAGATTAAGCCTCAAGGGTGAAAGCTTATATGGGACGGACTTATAAGCCTTAATTTTAAATGGACTTGAAAAATTCTATCCCAATCTTACCCTAATAACGGGTTGGGTTATGCCGGCCCCATGGGCTAAGTCCAATTTTACAGCTCTAGTTGGAACTTTGGTTTTTCGATCCGTGAACTTTGGAAGTTGAAATTTAGGAGAAAATTTACCCACACCAACCTTCATATTGCCGAATCAAAGCTTAACAGTTAACTTATGCAATATCTAAGTACCTAAATAATATTAGAATCAAAACAGTGTGCACTTAAAAAAAAGTGTAGAAGTAACATCAATACAAACACTATGTGTTGATAGATATCATAGACCGACTAAAATTTGTTAACAAGTATATAACTACAATTATAAAGAGAGTAAACAGATTCATTATACATAGTCAAACAATAGAATTACAAATCATTGGAGTCATCATAAGTCACTAACAAATTTGTATGTATATGAATATAACTACACGTCATCCTTCTAGCATATCATAGAATCATCACTCACTGAATAATTCACAAGTACACAACAATCAAACCAACACTTTGTGTATACAAGTGTATATATTTATATAAATATAGGTTTATTCCCTTCTCAACACACTTGTCGAAATACAAATAAATCAATAGAATCATGAAAATCATGTTCATCATGACCTTACAGTTGTACAATCTTTGCATCCTGTCAGCAATCTCTACACTTTCTCAGAAATCATAAGTTTCA
The DNA here is from genome assembly GCF_019186545.1 of Solanum stenotomum. Lineage (NCBI taxonomy): Eukaryota > Viridiplantae > Streptophyta > Magnoliopsida > Solanales > Solanaceae > Solanum > Solanum stenotomum. Next base: position 2,026,756 of record NC_064289.1, read on the forward strand.
CTCTCATCTATACACATGTGCCAAAGAGTCTTAATCTTGCCTATTTAGTCATGGACTGCAAAGGACCCTAGGTGTCCATGTAACGTACTGAAGTAGTACACGATCTAACTACACAAATAATCGATCGTCTGTGAGCTTACATCAGACTCAAATTACTTATTATCAAAATACATAATGTATTTTTACCGTATCCGTGTATTTCAATATGTCAACTTCTATAATTATCTCCTAGAATAATACATTAAGTATAAGATAATCACAAGTTCACAATTCATAACATCATAGTCAATTCAACGATTCACATGTTTATTCGTGCGAGTATTCATCAACTCAATCATAACCAAACACAAACTATGTTCGAAAGACAATTAACATCTAATACAACCCATATCACATATCAGAAACTAAGCAAAATCTAAATCTAAGTAAATCGTAATTTACTTCAATCAAAGTTAAATCGTTTGAACCTTCTCTTTTTTAACCACCTCAAAAAGTCTAAGACAAACAAAATATAATAACACTTTAATCATCTATTTTCTCATACGAAGGTCTTGGGTGTTCGATCCCATCTAATTCTACCCTTTTGAAGGTCTAACTATTTACTTAAAATTAGTTAATTTTTTTATCAAATTAAGGATTTACATGATCATACTATATTCATGCATGAAGTCTAACTCCATTAACCTTTCTTGAGCGGTTCATATGCTTGAAAATCTCATTTTATGGAATTTTTAGGATCCTTACTATCATATAATGACTTTATTCATAATTTTATGCTAGAAGGAAGAACTTAACAATTTAAAATAAAAATTAATGCGTAATTAAATTAAAGGTCTACGAGTCCTCTTTCAAACGCTACCAAGTTTGCTCCATTTTGAGTACGGAGTAAAAAGTCATGCTCATTTTAGTAAAGTTATGTAACACAGTCGAAGTTTCACGGATGGCTATACGACCGGTAAAGTGTTTCACGAACCATGGAACCCTGAACGGTCCATGAAGCCTTCCTTTTAAGGCACTCTGTCATTTTTTCAGATGGGGTCATTTTGGTCTTTCTTATATGTCGTTTTAACCTCTATTCTAAGACTAAACCACGATGTTTTCACCTGATTAAGGGCTTTGAAAGTGTTACTCAGTTCTTTTACATTCATTAACACTTCAAGTCATTAGATCAAGGTTCCAAGAGGAGCAAAACTAGGGTTTCGAGCGTTCTTCGAGCTTCGTCAATCTCGCTAAGAACTTTCTTCTTCCAGGTATGTAAGACTATCATAGTGTTGGACTAGTTCGTCCTCACGCCAAAAATCTACTTTCAAATCAATAAAAGAGTAATCTGGGGTTCTATCCTTATATTTGAGTATTCTTAAGATGAGTTGATGTTGAGTTCTGAGTTCTTGAGTTCTTGATTCTTTTTGAAATTTCATTCCTAATTATTGAATTGCTATAGTTTTGCATTGAGATTCTTGAGTTTATTTGTTCTTGTCTATATTTCAACATGAACACTATTAATTGAGTATTCTTGAGATGTGTAGTATCGTTGAGTTCTGAGTTCTTTGAGTTCTAAGTATTGAGTTTTTCTATATTGTTTTGAGATCTTTAAGTTGAGTTGTTCATGTCTATATTTTAGCATAAACCCTAATTTAAGTTATAAATTTTGAGAATCTTTTAAAGCCAATATTTTTGTCTGAAACTGAGTTTTTGAGAAAATAAAGAGGAGTATTAGAAAGAGTTTTAACCAAGATTTGAGCAAGAGTATAAGGGAACTAAGTATTTCCCAAGTGTTTTATTTTTACATGAAGAAAGAGTGTATTATTTTGAGAAAAGTAAAAGAGTTTTTAGAAAGATTGAGTACAGAGAAGTTACCTCTTAAAAGGCCTTTTTGAGTAGTTATCTAACCCAAAGAAAATATTTTTACATTGAGCAAAGAGAACCTTATTTTCTAAATGAGCAATGAGTTTAGAGATATTTCAGAGTAGTTACCTCTTTTAAGAGGATAGTTTGAGCAATTATCTAAAACCAGAGAAAGGGTATGTTTTATAAATTTGAGCATCAGTATATATATTATTGAGAGTAGTATTAAACACCGATATAGGGATGAGTTTAGACAACTCAAAATACTCATAAATCATGTCTTGCCAACATGGGTACAAGATCTACATTTTAGATGAATCTTTATTGCTTAGTGGATACACTTAGTTGAGAGGTCTCATACCTCGATAAGGTATAGGGTAGTTCTGACAACGTGAGCAAGACGTTGTATCATCACGTAGGTCATAGTGATGGTTGTCGGTTAGAGAATCTCTCAATAAAGTTAAAGTGTATTTTAATATATCACTTATTATGTTGAGTTCAGAGATGAGTAAGTATTTTGTAAAGCTCTAAATGACTTAACTCCTATATTTCTTTACATTCAGCGTATTGTTATCTATTGCAATCCTTTCATTCAGTTATTTCACTTCGACTATATTACACATTCGTACATTCAAATGTACTGATGTCATTCGACCTGCATCTTGTTATGATGTAGATACATGTGTTCAGGATTATCAACAGACGCTTCATTGAGATCACTCTACACTTCAACTAGTTTTTGGTGAGCCTCCTTGCATTCCGGAGTACTTCACATTTACTTTCTAGTTAATAGTTTTGAGATGTTGTGGGTCTCGTCCCGACATCCTTCTTTAATAATAGAGGCTTCATGGATAGACATAGTCGAGTTGTCTCTCAATATTTACTTTCTTTTGAGTTGTTCTACAAACTATAAGTATTGCTATTGGATATTTTCTAGAATTTATGAGATGAATTTTTTGAGTTTAACTTATTTAATTCTGCCTTAAGTCAATTATTGCTTAAGTGAGTCTTTCACTAAGTAGTCAGGCAGGCCAAGATTCGCTTGGGGATAAAAAAGTAATACTTTTCGAGTGTCGGTCACATCTAGGGTGTATACTCGAAGAGTGACAATACCAAAACTCAGGAAAAAATGTATGATGTTTGTGTGTATTCACACCGACACAGTTCGTACGAAAACATCTGAGACAAACAAACGTGAATTTTCAACTTTCGGTCGCATACATTGGAACAAATTCCCAAAACGATAAACTTGCGAGAAAAATAAATCAATTTCGCATATAAAATAAAATAAGGGGCTCCTTAAAGCAGATGTTTGTGATATTCTTCCCTTTTAATCTAAATTTTGTGTAAATAATTTATTTTTTTTTTGAAAAATANGTCAATCCAAGGATTCGCTTGGGGATAAAAAGTGATACTTCTCGAGTGTCAATCACATCTAAGGTGTACGCTCGGGGCATGACAATACCAAAACTCAGGAAAAAATGTATGATGTATGTGTGTATTCACACCGACATAGTTCGTACGAAAACATCTGAGACAAACAAACGTGAATTTTCAACTTTCGGTCGCATACATTTGAACAAATTCCAAAATGATAAACTTGCGAAAAAAATAAATCAATTTCGCATATAAAATAAATAAGGCTCCTTAAAGCAGATGTTTGTGATCTTCTTCCCTTTCAATCTAAATTTTGTGTGAATAATATTTTTTTTGAAAAATATATTATTATATCGATGATAGGGGAAGAAAGAATGAAAAAAAAAAAGATTATAATGTGAGAAATCGAACCCTCGCCAATAAGGTGAAAGTGTGATGATAAGAACTACTAAGCTACTAAGATCCTATGTTGAAATAACACTTAAATGTGTACGGGGTCAATAATGCTTTACGAATGTATTTTAGTAGCTTAATAATTAATTTTTATAAGGAAAAGGAGAAAATATATATACCCCTCACATTTGTGATTTAAAGCAGATAAATCACTCGATTAAAAATGGTACATAAGTATCTTCGGCGTCTAACAAATGTTTATATTTACTCTTTTTGTTTATAGAACTATATTTACTTAATTAAGAAATAAAACAAAAAAGCGTCAAAAGTACTTTTAAACTACGTAAAATTGATCAAAAATGTCATCAGTTAATAGTTTGATTTAAAAATATTTTTATCATCAATAGTTTGGTCTAAAAATACCCTTATGGTTACTTAATTGGTTAGTGATGATCAACAATATTTGAACATTTTCGTGAATAGGGTCATTTTTAAATTTTTTTCAATTCTTGTGTGACCTCACATTCATCTTAATATCCACATTTTTATGACACTAGTCTTATCAATATCTTTGACTTTAGCGGCCCAACATGCACTCTCATATAACATTGCTGATTTTATAATTGTTCTATCGAAATTATCTTTCAATTCAGAAAGCATCTTTCTACCATGTAACACTCCCAGTAGCAGTTCTCTAATTCAACTATTCAATTTTGATTTTTGGTGTAAAGTGATTGAATAGAAGGTTACATGTCGAATCATTAAAGTATTTCAAGGTGGACTATTTACAACACACCTTTTAAGGTACGATCTTTATCACAAAAAATATTTTATGCATCGAACTGTACTTTTATAGATTGATTACCAAGAATTTCTATCAGTCCTCCCTTCAACAGCCACAAGGTAAAAAAAAAAAAAAAAACTGGTAAAATATTTACACATGTTACCTGACAATTGATTAATTTTTTGTTGTATTCATTTGTATTCTTGCTGAAATATATATATAGCTCAAATTTCTCAACTGCAGCACACCACAATTAAATTCCCAGTGTGTGCAAAAGCCTGCCATATTCTTAATTACAAATTAAAATAAAGTTTCCACTTAATTAATTAATTAATTCTGCAGCACACCACAATTTGTTCTTTGTTTTATTTATGTTAATCAGAAAAAGTTAACACAAGCAAAATCTACGTAACATTTCGAATGAATGTTACTAATGGAACATGTAGTAAACTAGTAATGCCTTTTTTTTTCTTGTTGATCGTTATTTCAATTGATTGGATATTTGAGCATTCAAAAAAATTCGTGAGTTCTTCGTATATAATAAAATATCTTCCGTCTCCTTTCATAACTATTTAGAGTTCCCATCGAACACTCCAATCTAGCTAATTCAAGTTCTAATAGTTATAGTAGTATCTAAATATTGTAGGTTAAACGTAGAGCATAAATATATATATGTATTAAATTGCAACAAATAATACATATGAAGTCATAATTCCAAAAATACAATCGATTAAGTACTAAGAACCTTAAAAATTGAATTCATAGAACTTAAATCCTGATTTCGATATAATTAGACTCCATTATTAATGGAAACAAGATCTAGTTTCACACATCTAATACTTTTGAGATCCACATAGTAATTTCTTTTAATATCTTGTTTTTGGAATTTCTTTTTTAAAATAACTTTAATTCATTGACAATATACTGTCAGAGACTAAACAATCTATCATTCAGGTATTTAAATTCAAATCTGATAGAAATCATAATGGAATTAATTATAAATAGTTTAACATTCATATAAACTGATCAACAAGAAGATTACCCTTCAAACTCTCAAAGGGTAGCCATATTGATTGATGGTCTAGTTACAAATACTAGTTTTCTTTCGGTTTTCGATATCCGTTTTGAAACATCAAACTAATTTCAATATCGCTAACTCAGTACAATTTTTATGATTCGCCTAGTGTAAAGCCCATTCAAAAGAAAAAAATATTACAGGATACTAGGATCTTATCATCCCCAGAGCTCGAATATGTAAAATCATATTCATCTCATCATCACCTTTGACTAGGGGTGTACAAAATCAAATCGAAAACTGAACCAAACCGCAAATCGAGTCAAACCGGAAAATAAACCCGACTAGTGGTTTGGTTTGACTTGGTTTGGTATTGGAAAAAAAAACCCGATTATATTTGGGTTGGTTTGGTTTTAACTAAAAAAAACCAACCCGAGACCAAACCAACCCGACATTATGTATGAAATTTTAAAAATTTATTTTATACATTAAAATATTTACTTTGAAATAATTTTAAAAATATTTCTTATACTATTTCATAGTTTTTATCTTTTAATATATTATTTCAAGTTTAAAACTTAGAATTCGGAATGGTCCAATAAAGATTATAGTTCATAGATGTTGATAATTATAATAAAACTTAAATAAAAATTAAATTAATACTAATGCAAAAAGAAAATCAATTCAACACTAAGAACAACAATAATATTGAATATTTGTTCTTTAGTTTTACATTGGTTTAGACAATTAAAATACATAATCTAATTTTAATTTTCCTTAAATATTTAGTAATGTAACTAATACTTATTAAACTTATTTTAGCATGAGTTAGTACTTTTAAATTATGATCATTTTCATTATGACTTTGCAATTTTATATGATGATTTCATTATTATTTTTTATTGAATATTTTAGTGTCATCAATACTCATCTCATATTTTGTGTTATTTTTTTAAGAAACACCTTAGATAATTTTATTTTGGTTTGACTAAAGAAATATTTGGAGCACAAGTTAATTATATGTTTGTATGCAAACTTTACCGAAAAATCCAACAATCTGAAAAAATCTGAGGTTTATTAGTTTGGTTTGATTTATAAATTTAAAAATTCGACACAATGGTTTGGTTTGAAATTTGAAAAACCCGAACCAACCTGAGGTTGAAAAATCCGTAAAAATCCAAATTTTATTAGTTTGGTTTGGTTTATAAATCAAATTTTTTTACACAAATGGTTTGGTTTGATATTTGAAAAACTCGAACCAACCCAGTCATGTACACCCCTACCTTTGACGATGAAATTGCAATGTTTGTGGTTTAAATATATATGTACTATAGGTTTATGCATTGATATTATATATGTATAGATCATTTATTATACTTTCATAATAAACTTAGATAAATAAACTGAAAAATAGAGTACCAACGTGTTCTATTATGAAGTTATATATACATGTGATATAAAAAATAAATTTATATTTCCATGATGTCTAATGTTATTGAGATCCCACAAACCAAAACAGAACTGTTAAACTTGTGACGATAATGCAAAAATAAATCAAAATGACTTTATATTATTTCTTGGCCCATGCTTAGTTGTTGTTTCTGATAAGTCAACCATTTAGCTATTGAACTCTTTTCTCTGTTTGTTTTGTTTGCTAAGAGAGAGCGTTAAAATCCTTATTTAGGGTCGTTTCGATATGTGAGATGGAATCCTGATTAAAAACTAGATTGATTTAGAGTTAACGTTCTGTTTGGACATACAATTTGGATCTTTAAATTGTATTTTCTCTCATAGACATGAAAATCTCACACAAGTTGTGAAAACTATCAAAGTTTCTTCGGTTCTTATATAATCTTATCAAATAAGCAAATTACAATTCATAAACAAAATATTGAATATCCTAAGGCGCCACAATAATACATAGCTGTAACGATCCGAAAGATCATCTTTGGAAATTTTCGTAAAAATTACCGTTTTACTCCTCCTTACATTTGCCCCAAGTCAATTCAAATCAGTTTGTGAAGTTGGTTTCGAAATTTGAGTAAAAGGTTGAGATTTTTTGGAAGTTTTAGTTCTGAAAAGCTTAAGTTGGTTAAAAATGGTTTTTGGTTTTAGTTTCGAACCTCAGAATGAAATTTCACCAGTTCCGAAATGTGGAATTTGGTCTAGGAGAGTTGTCGGTTACGGATTTGGAGTTGTTTTGCGAATTTGAGGTCTTAAGTTGCTAGTTTATGGAATTTTTGCCTTTGAGTTAACTTTGATCAATATTCGAAGTTCGGATGCTCGGATCGGATTTTCGAAGGTTCCATTGGATTTAGAAGATGATTTTAGGTTCAAAAGAGGTCTTGGTTGAATTTTCAGAAGTTCCGAGCTTGGTTTGGTCTTTTTAGGCGTTATGTTAGTCTTTTTCAAGTTTCACAAGTGGTCAAAGAGACCTCAAATTTGTGTTTCGATGGTTTCATTGAGTTCGGAACATTGAATTTAGTTGGGTAGCATATCTGGTTTGTGTACTCGGACTTCCGAAAGAATTCTGAGGATCCATTCGGTGAATTTTATGTCTTGGGAGAATTGCTGGTTTTCTAATTCTGGTAAAATGATATTTGTTCATCGCAATCACGTGGATTTGCTCGCGATCGCGAGCTTGTGTGTTGTTGTGCATCGTGATGTGTGGATGACCATTACGATCGTGAAGCACTATTTTGTTGATCATCGTGATCGTGTGGTTGGTTATCGCGATCACGATAGTCAAATTAAATGAGTGGATCAGTTTTAACTCAACTCGATCGTGAGATCTTGTCACTGCGATCGCGAAGAGCAATTTTTGAATGAACAAAAACTTTCCTCAAAATCGGGATTTCTTCATATTCTCCCCATTGTTCAACCCGAGCAGCTCATTGTAGCAGATTTCAAAAGGAATTTTTTATTTTCTTCGATTAGGTAACTTCTTTTAACCATAAATCCTCATTTTTCGGTCATTATATAAGTCTTTAAATCTTGCTTTTGAGTTATAAATTGCAATTTTTTAAAAGAACTCAATCCTTTATGAAAAATGGTGATTTAAGGCTTGTTTGAACTCCATTTTTTGAATAATTATTAAATATTTTGGGTAATATATTTATGTAATAATTTCTAGATTTACCCTTCATTTTATGAATCAGATTTTTTGGGTCGATTTGACCCTGTTTAGAAAAAATATTGATATGGGTGTTGATAGTTCCAAATTCTTATTGTGATTTTGTATTTGAGTAGCTTGTGTTAATTTGGAGACTCAAAGAAGAGGGAAAGCTCAAGTTTTGGAGTGATTGATTAAATTGTGGCAAATGCATGGACTAGAATGTCCTCCATGGATTCTGGACTGAAATTCAGTGGATGTGTATCGTAGGACAGACATGCAACACTTAACTTGACATTGCATTGCATTATACCTCATTTATCATTTGTGAACTTGTGTATACTTCTTTGGTAACCTTATGATTGATGGACTTGGTGTTGATGTTGATAATTGTATTGTTGAACGGTTATTATTGAACTATGTGCTACTTGAATTGTGAATTGTTAGGTTTGACTGATTTATGTGTGGGTTGTAGTTTGTAGTGGTTGGGTGTGAAATGAGTACTTGTATTCTATTTTTGTAACGACATGTTCCTGTCGCTATAGAAAAGCCAACAGGGGAAAATTTGGGGCCGGAAAACTTTTTCGTAGTATTTGGATTTTTCCAACCTTATCCAAATTTGGACGAAATCAGAGTCCTTGAGGTGTAGGAAAATCTGGTAACAATTGGGTGAAGTAATTATGATTTTGATTAAATGAGTAGTTAGATAACTCGATAAGGAATCCGTACGACTTTACGAAATTGAATTCGGGCAAGTAGAACTCTTGAAATCGATCTTAGCATAAAGGGTATTTACTGAGCGTCGTGGGATAGAGGTGTGTTGTGAAATGGGGATTTTGAAATTCTTTAAATAGCTCATTGGTTCGAGAATGCCGTCTTGGCGCCGCTTTGCCTCTTTGGCGAGACCGTTATGGCGGGTTAGTGGTCGTAGTGACAAGCCCGACGCGACTTAAGGTCGTTAATAAATCCCTAAACGACCTTATTTGACACTTTTTGATTTTTAGAGCTAAGGAACGAACTCAGGCGACTCCTATTCATTTTTCACCATTCTTGAGGATAAATGTAAGCTTTTTACTCCCCGAATCCATTTTTTGATCCGTAGAACGTAATAGAATGGGTGAATATTGATAGGGGAGGGTTTTGTTATAGATTCTAAGGTGGAAACAACCCTAATTTGGATAATTGGGATCATGGATTTGATCTAGGGTTCATAAAATTGTTAGTAATCCAGGTAATTAATGATGATATTGTATATGTTGATATATATGCATGTGATTATAATGTTGTTTGACTTGTTTATGTTGCACTAGTGGGATAGCCGCGTGATCCTACCAGTACATTGTAGTTGTGTACTAATTTTGAACTTGATATTATTTTTGTTGAGTACAGGACATCTTCAAGCGGCTATTGAATGACCTCGCTTAGTAGATCAGTGATCGTCGTTTCAAATTCAAGGGTGAGCCAATTCTTCTGAGCTGCCATGGAATTCTCTTTTGTCTATGTCCACCATTTCCGGACTTAGACATTTGTTTTAGCTAGTTGATTAGTTCATTAGTTAGGGTTGCATCCCTTCTTGTTTAGACTTGGTTCATTGTTAAATGTTTTGGTACATTGACTTTCAGGTTCTAGGTTATTCTTCCGCATTGTTAGTTATTATTGTTAGACTTTTGTTAGAGTTTATGGGAACTCTATTTTTATTTTTCCTTAGTGTTTGACTTAAATGTCTTAGTTAATGATTTAGTTGCTTGGTTTGGGTTGTAGTAGTGGTTCTCCCACCGGAGAGTTAGTGTAGGTGTCAATCACGACGATCTGGGTCGTGACAATTTTGCTTTACTCTGTATTATTAGTTTGCTTGTTGAGTATCGTGTTGTTTGGTACTCACCCTTGCTTGTACACTTGTGTAGGTTTCAAATTTGGATCTGCATGATTATTCTCTTCTCTACTTCGTCTAAGGCTTTATTTGGAGACTAGATAGGTAGTTGTTTGTCTCTTCGGCAAACCCTCTTGTTCCTTATTATGTTCTTGTTCTACTTTAGAAACAAAGAAATTTGAGACTTGCATTTCATTTCAATTTAGTTGTAATACATTAGTGGCTTGTGCCTGTGACAAGCAAATTTTGGGTATTTATAAGAATTGGCAAAGTTATCCACATTTATGTTTATCGATAGTTTAGTTTCTGCATTTCTATTGTTATATTCGGATTTTAGGTTGACTTGTCTTGGTAGGATGAGACGAGTGTCATCACACCTATTTTTAAGTCGTAACAATAACATATCTTATTGTCTTTTATAAATAAATATTTGTGATTACGAAATTCAAATACACATAATTTTATAAAGATTCACTAGTGAATAATATATAGTAGTAACTAGTTATTCTTTAATATAATCATTTCATATTTCATATCTTTTAAAAATCCCTTTAACTAATGAGAAAGTTAAATAATTTTTTAAAATCTTATTTTATCAATTAAAATAGAATAACCTCATACTTAATTGATAATATATATCATATATATGGATTTGGCTCCCCTTCATTACCCTTTTCCTCCATTTCGTCAAGTGCACGTCTAGATTAGAGATATGTGTCATATTTAAAATTTAAAGGTCAAGATTATATCATATGAATAAATATCATAATCATAGTTAAGTCAACTAATTTTAGAAAACTAGTCTCCAAATTTGGTAAGAATTACAATATATTCCATATAAAATTTGATATTTATTAATATCTTAAATTTCATCTTATATTTTTAATTTACAATTTAATATTAAATACAAAAATATAATATGAAATTAATAATTATAGCTCAAAAGTCACTCAACTATTGATATTTTACTTAGAAAGTCACTCAACTATTGATATTTCACTTAAAAAGTCACCCAATCAATTTAAATGTTTTTTTGTTCTAATTTTATTTTAAACTATTTTATTATAAGAAATAAGAAGATATCTATTTTATTTATCTTACTAATCCACTCCAATTATTTAATTATTATTTTTTTGAAAAACGTACTGTAGCAATAGACAAAAAAAATCATTTTCCGTTCTATTAATTGTTTAGTAGAATTAAATAAGCTGAAAATAATCCCAAAAAAAAAGGAGAACATTGGAATTGATCAGAAGTAATCAGAAGAACGCACAATAACAATCTCTTATGATTTTTAAAAATAATTGGTTTAAAACTAAAAATTTACAATTTAATATTTAAATACAAAAATATAATATGAAATTAATGATATTAATAAATATCAAATTTTGTATAAAATATATTGTAATCCTTACCAAATTTGGAGAGTAGTTTTCTAGAACTAGTTGACTTAATTATGGTTATGATATTTGTTAATATAATACAATCTTGACTTTTAAACTTTAAATATGACACATGTCTCTAATCTAGACGTGCACGTGACGAAATGGAGGGGAGCCAGATCCCATATATATATAAGATTGTAGTAGCCCCTTCATTAATTTACATTTAGATGCGATGAAATTCTTTTTTCTAATGAAATAGTAAAAAAAAATTATTCTTAACCTTTTCCAAATTGAATTAGGATAAACATTAACTAATATATTCCTTGATTTAAAAGTTTAAATATAAAGGGTCAATTGTATTTTTATTAAAGATATTTTGTATTTTAAAGCAATGTTATGATTTTTTGTGTTTTATTACATTATAATTGTTGTATGTTAGGTGTAAAGTCAAGGATTATATAAGCAAAGGTTTATTCTTAATCAATTTCAAAAAAGATTAAGAATAAAAAATATTTTCTATTTTGTTAGAAAATACTTTTAGTCGTTATCGAAATGAAGATTAATGATGGTTACTATAATCTTGTATATATGACACATATTATCAATTAAAAAAATATATGAGAAACATTCTATTTGAATCGATAAATTGAGATTAAGAAAAAACATACTTCAACTTATTATTAGTTAAATAGATTTTATAAGAAAATCGTTCTTTAAAAAATAATATTTTTAGTAGAAAAAAATATGTTCAAGAAGAAAAATAATAATACGTTTATTAGGAAAGTGGGCATTGTTCACCCAATTAATTAAATATAGGGGCATTTTGGACCAAATTTCTATTGAATGACATTTATGTTCAATTTCAATTAGTTTAAAGACATTTTAAATCCTTTTTCAATAAATAAAAGTATTAGTTTCTTACATATTCAAAATTTTAGATGTTGTCGTTCACGTCATATGTGCAATTACAATACTACTTATCAGACTCGAGCTTTAATTAATTTCATAATTTATGAAGACAATTTTTTATCGTTGTTTCGAAACTCTGCTTTGTAAATATTAGTAAAATATTAACAATGAGCACCACGTGTGATAAGTCAATATGAGAAATCATTCACATAAGCAAACAATGAAAAAGCATATAATAATACCACACTGACAGTTGCCCATGACACCTATTTTTATTGCATTATATTCCCAAGGTTTCTTTTTATGCTTCAAAAATGCCTTGTTTTATGTCAGAGTGTCAATGAGCAATTCCAAGATTTTGACCAGTCACACTTACACTCACACTATTACATTTCCTGTTTTCCACAATATATATTTAAAATTTGTTAATTCATTTTTTATTTTAATTTATTTTGATAATGTCTCATTGTGTCAAAACTTTATTGAAAAGAATATTTCTATCCAACTATAATAAAGATAAAATATGTGTACATTCTAGTTTTTCAGATTCTATATATAAAATTATATTTAGTGCATTGTTATACTCTATAATAATGACTATTTTCTAAAGTTAGGATCGAAAAGTAATTAGAAGTATTATTTTTATAAAAAAAATTATGCTGCTCAAATCATTCCGACTATCTAATATAATATCCTTATTTTATTGGAGAATTGGAGTCTACGTCAATTAAAATGATAAAAAAAAAAAAGATAGATTAAATTTTTTAAATGAATGATATTTGTTACGGTCTAACCCACTAGATCGTGCGGACACCTACTCTAACACGTAGATAGGAGAACTCTCAACACCCAAAACGATCCTAACATGCAAAATATAAATTTAAAACATAATGTAACACCCTATGTAGATAGAAAAATACAATAAATTGATATACAAAAACCCTCAAGTTATTTAGAAAAGAGATCACTACTACTTCCCAAGGAACTAGTCTAAGCAGATACAAGACGACTAAGAAGATATAATGACTGAAAGGAAATACGACACGCCTCCCACCATAGGAAAGGAGAGTAGAAGTTGTTGGAGATCATCACCATATTCACATGTGGAACATCGTTGAATCCTGCAATCGAATTATGCCAACTAGCATAGCAAGAATAGTATCAGTACAAACAACGCATATTGATAGGCATCATCGACCTATCCGAACCTACCACATAGTATAATACAAATAATCAGGAAACATGAAACTTAATTACAAATTAAGACCCCGAATCACCCTTTTTGCATGCTTAATATAGACTACTTCGTGAAACTTATACATTTTCTCTTAAGTCGCCCCGCCTTCTTTCGCTGCCAACTCCATCATTTTGGTTTTCATAAGGCTTCTCAAACCTACCCTTTACACCACCTGATATCATATCATAACCTTACCCCTTTGTTACATAGAGACTTTATGGATACACGACCACCATCCACTCTATTAACCAACCTACTAATTTTCCTCAAATTCTCATGCCAACTCCTGGCCCTTGACCTATTCTAATAAACCACATACAATACTAAACTGTCTTGTCTCAAATCCCTTTTACCAGATACGCTCTAAACACCGAATCACCCTATCCAGTCCTAACATTTAAACTGTGCACCAGACTTTAGTCATCAGGCTGATCTAGTAATCACAACTTAGTAAAACAGATAACTTGCAATTAAAATCACAATCATAACACAACTTAGACTCTCAGTCCTCACCCAGAATTAACGTTCACATGAAACATGTCCCACATGATCATACATAAATTCATACATGAGTCCAACTCATTTTTCAAGTAAATTAGACCACTCAAGGATTCAACATCCAGACATCACATTATACAAAGGTAAACTTCATTCACACATAAACTGTTAGTCTATCCGTGCAGCACCCGAGTCAATCAATCTTAGTATTCATATCAGGCGTAGTATCCAAGTCAACTAGTAATATTTTTGTATCGGGTGTGGTATTCGAATCAATAACCAATCACAAATAACATACATAATCATTGCGTGAGATTATCAACATGATGATATTTCATATTCTTCCTTATGTTTTTTCAACATGCATCGCATTAGTGATACTATAAAGCAGTAGACATGCATACATACATAATTTAGAAAACATACACCCATAACCTACAGAAAGACTATAACCTGATCATTCTAAACTAGCCACAATTCTCCTAGGCAACACCCAATCATACTATGGAACAATCACCATTAGCTAACAGCCACAACCTAACCACCTTAGCCACAAGCTTAATTGTTTAGACTCCTCTTCCAAAGGCCTATTCATGCAATCTTTGAGAATCCGCAAGATATCATGTAGTAAAAACAGGTCTAACTATCCACTTCAAGAAAATCTAGCCTACATGGTCGCTTAGCATCATCTAATGAACCTTTCCTGTGAGTTTCCGATTTTGTGAGAGCAAACCGTGATAAACGAGGATCGGAATTCCTTGAATTTTCTCCTTCTTTGTGTTGTAATCTCCCCCCCTCCCCCCGCGCACTTCATTACTCCCTTTCTGCGGGTGCCTTTGGAGGATTTTTGAAGCAGCCTTCGTCTATTTTTTTTCCTTCAAAAGTGCGAGGAACAATAAAAGAAGCCGTATAATTAGGCTCTAGTTTCCCCTCAGTGTGCTAGAGCGGGTTGACGTGAGCCTAGCTCATTCAAGCAAATTAATTTCATTTTGTGCTCAAATTTTCAAATTTGGCATTGTATTTTTAGAATTTTAGAATTCTGCACGAAATGCCCTTAAGTAACGACGGATCGAATTATTACAATTACTATTTATGCATATACACAAGTCATGTAATTTCTATAATAATGTTTAAGAAAAACTTTTAGACACAACATAAATGTTCAACATTTCAAAATACAATGAAAATTTGTGACCTTGCACATGTCATGTCATTTTTAAACGAGAGTGTCCTTAAGTGTGCAGCAATAATTTTAGAATCAAAGAATTTGCAAAACATAGAAAAATGTGAATGTTTTTTTGAATAAAGGAAATTATATATTTATATTTAGACAAGACTTTTGGTTTGAACAAGACATTGATACCATTATAAGCATAGAAATAATTCAAGTTTAAAATGCCTTCTTGAATTAGTATTAGGATTTATCTTTTCCTTAACACCTATTTTACTTAATTCCAAGAAAAAATGGATATATGGAGCACCATGTAAATGCATTTCATCTCCACTATAAATAGAACTAATTATTACTATAATCCACTTAGCCTCCAACTACCTTTTATTCCTTACTTTTTTTTCCCATTGTATATGTCTTTATTTGAAATTACAATAGTAACCCAAAAAAGGCATAAGAGCAAAAAGTATATAATAGATTGCCCTTCTCAAAATTCCATCTTTACCCCTCCACAACCTCCTATTACTACTACTACTATTGTTGTTTGACATTTCAAAATTGTTATTAACATCTTGTGACAATCCTTCCTTGTCTTTTGTCTTCAAAGGACTTATTTTTTTGCATAACCACACAAATTCTCCCATTTAGCCAAAATTGTTTGGAGGGGGGGGGGGGTAAGGGGGTGGGGGTGGGGATGGAATTTCAAGATTCATAACTTTTATCTAGTCCCCTCCTCTAAAGATGTGTCAAGTTTCCTCCTTTTATTTTCTGGACTTGTTTGTGATCCAACTATGCTCTCATCACTTTTGTAGCTCAAACATGCAGCTTCTAACACTCCATTGGGACTTTTAGGTACTGAGGCAGTAGTAGTAATAGTTGTAGCAGTGGTCATAGTCCCACGAACCAATGTCAAAGCTTGAATCAGTTCAAGACACTTCATCACTCTGCCCTGCAAAATCCAAGAAATTTTATTTTTTTAACAAAAGAGAACCCCACATAAACCAAGTTGTTATAAGTTATTGCCTGAAGAATCTAATCATCCTTTATAACAACATTTCCGTATAATGAAAGACTTTTTCATGTTATGTTATACTAATAAGAACAAGTGACAATTGTTATAGAGAGGTTTGACGGTATTTAAGTGGGCTGCCCCCACAAATTTTACCTTTTGTACATGTATGAAACAAGGCATTGCCTTGTCAATGTCATTAGCTTGCATTTCCTTTGAAACAGATATTGCCACTGCTGCTGCAATTTCAGAAGACCTGAATTCCAAGAAATCAATACCTGCATTCAAAGCACCAGTCAAAAAACTAGTAGACTTAGGACCATTTAGTACAATAGAAATCAATTCATCATATCCAAAGGATTCATTAAGAGTGAGGTGAGAAGACCTCTTATGGAGCTTAAGATCAATTGCATTGCTTTAGAAATCAAACGCTCCGATGGGATTTGATCGTCATTCATCTTTCTTACAAAATAATCAATGAATGTGCAAGGTGTATAAGCTAGCATTCTCCACTTCAATGTGGTTAGTACCAAAAGTTCCATTCTTTGTATAGTTTTGCCTTCAAATACAAACTTAGGATTCCCAACCTGTTCCATAAACTCTAGATTATACTACACAATCTAGTTCAAGAATATATATAAATTGTTAACATGACAAACGTGTAAAGAACTTTATGTTGCTCAGACTCTCCAAATATGTTGCCACACCCGTGTTGGATCCTCAAACAATGTACTACTTTTGGAGGATCCAACACGCACCCGATGGCATTTTTTGAAGGATCCGAACAACATAGGTAAGGAACAAACGAAACTATTTGTCACCTGCAAATCAACAATCAAAGGAACATGAATCTCTTCCATTTTGGCTGCAATTGATAGGCAGGCCACAGCTAACAATTGAACTGCCCAAGTTTTACCTTTCTATACATATCCAAGAAATGCAAATCAGCAGAATGCAGACAATCAGTTAGCATTCAAACTTCAAACACTCTGAAACAAAATGCTATAGTGAACTAAGTTGCTCGGACCCCTTAAAAATACTGCAGGCAGCACTACTATCGAATCCTCTTAAACAGATAGCTTATGGAGGATCCAACACACACCGGGCAATATTCTAAGTCCGAACAACATAGATTATGAACTTACAGGCAATTCATATAGAGACAGAAACCGATCCAAGTAATTAATCGACAAACAAAAATTCAGCTTCCCATATCCAAAGTGCATACAAGCCTGCAAGGCAAAAACACACGAAACTCAAATCAGAAAATCACTATAGCAGAATTCTTCCTATTTAAAACAGATTAAGACATCATATAAATAGTGAACATACAGAAAGAAATCACATTTCAATCAATCAATCGCCACTGATATTATCCAAACTACTAACACCAAGAAAGTTACACCAAACAGAAATCTCCATTTCAAGAATTGGTTTTAGAATTCAATGAAAATTCCAGCATTTGCCAAACTAGCATAAGAATAAGAATGAAAACAAATTAATGCAAACAGGAGTTGTTAAATTGAGGTGGGGTTTAACCAAGATTCTTCTTACAACCTTAACAATCAATCATCATCATAAATAAATACAAGCAATAAACCAATGTCAAAACCACAAATAGATGATTAATAGTATTGAATTGATTAAAAGAGTTAATTAAAACCAATAAAAAAAACACCTTCCAAATCCAATCAATAGCCTCTCTTCTCACACTCAAATCCAAGTCCCCACTCCTCAATCTCTTCAAATAATCATCTTTAGGCAAAAAATCAATTTCCCTTTTCACCATATAGCTAAAGCTTTCTTCACTTCTCTTTGGCAAATCAATCAAAACCTCTGATCTACTACCATTTTTGCCAAAGATCAAATCTTTATTATTAATTTCATTCTTCTTTTGACCTATAGTCAAAGAATCAAGATCATCAAAATCAAAACTTTCTGTTTCTGTACATAAAAGGTCTCTATTCTCATCCATTAAACCAAAACCAAAAAACCCCTCAATGTATCTTTTCAAGAACAACAAAAAGGAAGAAAAGTGATGTGGGGGCTGGAGACTACTCAAAGAAGAGGAGGTTAATGTAGAGAAATGAAATGAAGATTTGTGTTTAGGGTAAAGGAGAGATTTTGGGGTGAGAAAGACAGTGGATTCTAAGTGGAATCCTAACTACACAAGGAGGAAAAAAGGAGAGCCAAAAAAGCCCAAAAAAAGCACACACACGCACACATGGTGTGGATGACATGTATAAGGGTAGAAGGTTAGTCGGTAATTAAAACAATTGAAATTTATTGAAAATCAATGTTTGGCGGTGAAATTTTTTTGAAATTTAAAAAATATCCGAACTATGTTTTCATCGAAACGCCTTCAGAAATATCTCTTACTTGTTTTACATGTCACGTGTTTCTCCTCGTTCTACCGCGTGCATAAGCTATTCTTTTACCCAATACGACAATTTTTACAAAAGTATTTAGTCCGTTTCATTTTATTTGAATCTATTATGTTGTTCATTCGTAAGTCGTATTTATGTTACTATAGATTATAATTGTTAAAGATAAATCAGAGTCCTTTAATATTAAACAATTTTTAGTTATTAAAGCATAAATGTATAGGGCCGAGTGTTGACTAGTCAAGAAGTTTCATGTTTAGAGCATGTCGCGAAAATGAGGATATTAAGGTGGATGGGTGGGCATACAAGGAGCGATAAGATTAGATATGAGGATATCATAAAGAATGTGGGAGTGGCCACCGTGGTTGACAAGATAAAGGAAGTGAGAATGAAATGATTTAGACATGTGAATAGGAGATGCCCAAATGTCATAGATGAGGATGTGCGGGAGGTGGTTATAGTAGGTACGAGCAGAGGTAGAGGTAGGCTGAAAAAATATTGGAGAAAAGTGATTAGATAGACATGGCGCAACTTTATATTTTCGAGGACATAACCTTAGATAAAAGGGTATGGATGATGCGTATTAGGGTAGAAGGTTACTAGGTAGTGAAGTTCTGTTGCTTTTCAAGGATTTAGGCATGTTGGTGTTTGTCTTTGTACTAGTCGTATTATTGTAGTTCTTGTTTTTATATCTTTCATCGTTTGTTGTTTATTGTATTCCAATTATTGCACTATTTTGTTATTTTGTTCTTTTCTTGCAGGTTTTCCACTATTTTTCTTGTTAGTTGTTATGTTTTCTGCATTGTTTTCTCCTTCTTTGTACTTGGATTTGTTGTGTTTGAGCCGATGGTCTTTAAAAACAATCTCAATATGCATACATTTTACTATCTCCAAACTTCACTTGAGGAAATTAACTGAATATGTTAATGTTGTTGAAAAAAACATATTATCTATCTTTTAACATTAATTTACCATATAATAACTTAGTAAATTAGCATGGTTTAGTATAAGAACTGGTCCAATTAAGCTGCTTCTTTTTTTTATTGAGGCCAGGGGTGGCTCAATGCCTTTAAAAATGAGGCATATGTCTTAGGCCTCAAAATCAAAGAGCCTATTTTTTCAGTAATAATAAAATTATTAGGGAAAAGGGTCTGAAAAATATTTCAACTTTGGTCGAAATTGTTGTTACAATATCAAACTTTGGAAAGGACCTTTTACTCCATGTACTATTTAATAGTGTATTTTAAAGGTATATATGTGTCTACGTAGACATCATAAATATTTCATCATTTTAAATAGTAATGTGTCCACGTGGGAACATATATACCTTTAAAATACACTATTAAATAGTGCAGGGGGTAAAAGATCCTTCATAAAGTTTGGTATCGTAACAGCAATTTCGGCCAAAGTTAAAGTATTTTTCAGACATTTTTCCCAAATTATTATAAGCCTTTTTTAACAAACAAAAAAAGATACTATATTTTCTAATTTATTTGTCATTTCTTTAGTTTGTTTCGAAATATTAAATAATATTTCTTTTTTATGGATCAATTTTTGAATTTAACTTCCACATGATATGTTTAAGACCACTAGATTAAAAAATATTTTGGTATATATATACATCTTTAGTTTAAGACCATAAAAAAATAAAACTTTTTTTATTAAAAAGAAAGAAATAACTTGAATCTCAAATATAAAAAAAAAACAATTAAAATTTAGGCCTCCAATTTATTTTTGACTTTAGGCCACTAATTAGCTTGAGCCGCCACTAATTGAGGCTAACTACATTGATAAAATAGAAGTACCCAATTTTTTTTTCTAGTTTTCCTATTTAATGAAACCTTGCTCCTAAAATTCTTTTAATCTTTGATTATCAAATGTAAAAGGTATTATCACTAAATAAAACTAATGCAAATCATTAAGAGGTAATGCAAAAGTTATATATGGATAGGCTTGATCCTAAAAAAAAGGGATAAAGTGATATATACAAGATGTTATCATGATATTGGTCTAACAACTTATCAAAGAGGTTAGGGTCATCTTAATCTTGATGAAAATTAAATCATTATGGATCTCCTTGATAAAAATTTTTTGTGTATTTATCTTCTTCATATTTTTAATTTTCTTTATGAAAATTTTGGGATATATATATATATATATATATATATATATATATATATTGAATCTTCTTAATAAATTTTTTGGCTTGATCGCTTACTATTCCACCTAGGTCCTAGAATATATATTTAATAGTTAGCTACCTACTCAAATCTATATAAAATCAATTCAATTATATAATTAAGTGATCGAATTAAGTAAAAATATATCCTGATTATCATAATTATATAAAAAAAAGTGTATGCAAAAATACACATCATATATATAGGAAAAATTATTGAAATACACGTCTTATGTTTCCCTAATTTTCAATATTTCCTTCTTTTTCTAAAAACCTCTAAAATCCCTTATTTCTCTCCTAATTTTAAATTATTTCATAATGTATTCAAGCTAATTTTTAATGTATCTGAGCTACATATTATGTATCAGATTTATTTTATAATGTATCCGAGCTAGTTTTTAATGTATCCGATCTATAGATTATGTATCCCATTCATTTTATAATGTATCCGACCTAGTTTTTAATGTATTCGAGCTACATATTATGTATCCGATTCGTTTTATTTTTTCAGGAATTAATGTAATTACAAATTAAATAGGGATAAATTGTAATTTCATATTAAAATTATGTGATTCCTAAAATTTATACTATTATTAATTTGATATAAACACTCTATGCGCTGATAAGTTTTCACCCCACCCACCACCACTAAGCAAGATGTTGTGCCTCGACATCTAATGTATCCAGAACATTAGGCGTAGCTTTTGCTACTCCACGATAAGCGCTGATTATTATTATTTTTTTCTTTTAAGCTGAGTTTATTTTTTATATATATATATATATGAATTATTAGTTTTATCTCAAATTATTAACAACCTTAAAAATATTAATTTACTTTACTAACTGAACTTTAATACACCCCTATCTTACAACATGAATGAAATATATCCCTAAATTATCGTCAAGTTTAGAAGCATTTTCAACACTTTTTTCAATTTTTTATTAAGAGTCGCATGCTCCTATAAGAGTTTTAAACCACTTGTTTTGTCATGTGGCAGATTGGACAATACACTCTGATCGTAATTCTTGAAATCCTAAATTAATTTGGGAAGAATTATTAGGGAAAAGAAAAGAACCAACATTGTATTATTGTTTTATGTGCACGGTCACGTACAAATGTTACTTTTGTACCTAAGTCCATATGGTTCTGTCAAACGAATAGCCAATACATTATTAGTACAATTATTTTTCTTTCGAGGGGGAGACACATTCATGAAAATAAAAAATAAAAACCAATCGTTACGGATTAATTATTTATGAATAGATTTTAACTCTAATTCGTATTGTAGGTCTATTTGCTATAAAAGACAAAATTCTAAAATATTAACATAGCCCATAGGTCCTCAAATAGACATAAAAATGGGAGCCAAAAGAGTTTTTTATTTTTCATATGAAAAGAAAAAAAAAAGAGTTTTTTATTTTTTAGTGGTTGGGTCAATATGCAATGGTGAAATTAAAAATTTCATTAAAGATATCCAAAAATTAATATAAGCTCACGAAAAGTTTATGTGTTTTATATTCGCTCGATGTTTGTAAGGTGGATCGAAAGATGCTTTTTGAAGTCTTCCTCCTTTTTTGCTGGCTTAAATTTTTGCACTATTTTGGAATTAAATTGGCATGATTAGTTCCCCTTTATTATGGACCTCTTTATATTTTGTTTTAAATAAAGCTCCTTTCATTAGCGAATTTATTCATTTTTCTCTTTACTCTTAGAAACTAAGATCATGATATCACATGTACCGTTATCAAACATCATAAAAGGATATATTATTGATGTGTTAAAAATTGTACACTGAAAATAGAAGAAATACTAGATTAATCAAGTTTCGAATGTAACATAAAATTGTTTTTTTTGAAGAAATTTAGTTTCTTCATAATTGTTCAAAGTTTGGATTAATTTCTCCCATAATAGAATAAAACACTATTATGCGATATTTGTAATAGAATTTGCAAAACAACAATGGATCATATGTTGTTCAAATTTTATTACCTTCATACCAAACACACTCTAAAAGAAACTTAATTTGTTCAAATTTCGTTTCCCTCTATTTCTCAATTCACATTACGCCTCGTATTTAAAACCCTACGGGAACTAAAGGCAGTAAAAGGACAGTAAGAAAAACAACATATTTAAAGAATAAGGACCATATGATCTGATTTTTATGGTCAAAAGTTTAACTGATTCATAGAGGAAAGAAAAGGAAAGGACATATATAAATGGTCACAAGCATGATTGGTTTGAAGAAGAAAAATATTTATTATTTGGACCATAGTAAATCAGAATTGGACATATTTATGATCTTTGCTTATACATTTATTCAAGGAACATAGCCTTCTGCCATGTTAAGTTAAATGAAATTTTTCCACTTATGCCTTCTTTGAAATTGCCCGCCAATGGTGTTGGATTTAGAATTTTCATTTAAATTGCTTAGAAATAAGAATTTTAAGGTTAATTTTGAACTCCCTAAATCACTGAGCTGAATTCTTATTTTGTGTTTAGGAGATTCAGAATTTACCTATCTATCTATATATACATAAAAACAAAAAAATATATACATTTATATATACAATGTAACATTTTATCGAGTGTGTTCGAATGAACATTACCTTGTTTAATTCGACTCAATTCTCAGCTCACGCTACCTAACTTATTTGCACCGTTCATAGCTATTATCAATATAAAGTCTGGGGTCGTTTGGTAGCTGGTTAGAATTATGCTTATATTACTAATGTAGGAATTACTTGTGAGTAAATTTATGTATTATTTTATGCAGGTTTTAGTTACGTGGGGATTAGTTATTCATGTAAATAGAATAAAATAATACATAGATGCTCTCGATCATAACATATACAAGTATTAGTTATGCGGGTTTCTAAATTGTCAATTGAACGTCATATTAATTTTATACATGAATAGTGTATTTTCTATCTACCTACCAAACATTGTATAAGTTATACAAAAAATAATATAATAATGAATCACTTGAAGGAGAAACTACACAATTCGACATATACTCTATTACCATATATACTATTATAGCTTATATTTTCAAATTAAAATATTGCATATCTTACCACTAATTAAGAGTTTTCTACCATATATTGATGAAGATACACTTAAATACATGTATTTTTGCTACCAGATATACTAAAATAGGGAGAAAGGCGAGCGAGATGGGGAGGGAGAGGAGCGAGATAGTTATGTATCCTAGATACATGTGAATCACATCTAGTGTGGTTAGCATTTATCTGGGATATCCGGATACATGGAAAGTGGCGAGCGAGATGGAAGGGAGACAAGGGAAGTGAGTGAGATTTCTTATATATCCAGATACATGTGAATCTACTTGGATATAGTGTATCTAGAACAAATTACACCTAATTTTGACTCAATGTATCCCGAGTTACATGTATTTGTACGTATTTGGATGCACCAAAATCTGATAAGATTCGTAATATTGCAAACTAAAGTGTATCCAAGTAATTAGCTCCTAAACTAATTATTAAATTTATATAAGTTCCCTAAACTTGAATTATATCCAGGTACCAAACAACCCCTCAGTGTATTATCAGTTATAACTTATTATACAAAATGTATATGTACTAAAATTTATTTACAAAAAAAGATTGGAATTATTATTTTTTGTCATGGCCTTTGTTGGATTGTTGGGTAGTATAAAAATCCCAAACTAGTAAGCTATCCAGCCTGCCCAAATGATGGCTAGATATACATGGATCAATTTGGGCTATTTAAATTAGCCCATCAAAAATGTTACTCAGTAAATAGAACTGGACAGCTTATGTATAGCTCAAATTTTTATATTTTATTTTATTTATATAAAGGAGAAAATTTCATTTTAAAATTTGATTTGTATCAGTGATACAACTTTTTGAAATTCACTTTATATTGTAGAAAATATCGTTTTTTTTTTGTTTTCCTTTCTTCACTGTATATATCTTGTTCATGGAGTTTTTGAATTAGCGTTGTTTGAAAATCATATCAAATCATCATGGACCCACGATGAGCATTAAAATTATTTATTTTAAAATGGTATATTTAAATTTATAAACATGGATCAAGTACACACGGATTGAGATGACGATTACATGTTGTTCTGTATTCTCCATGTGTATTTATAAATTCAAGTCATTATTCCTATTTTTTTTAATTTCTACTTTCTCATATAAAAATAATATAAAGTAAGGTTACAAAATTGTTAGTGGTGAAATAGAACATCAAATATGGGATCACATGACATTAAACTAGAGTGAAGAACATGTACGATTCTTTTGTTCTTTATGGGTTACAACTATAAATTAAAGGAGAAATTATATAATTTAACAATATACTTTACTGTCATATATATTATTATTATTATTATTTATACTTCAACATATTACGTATTTTTACCACTAATTAAGAGTGTCCTACATATCTTACACTTAAATATATGTATTTTTGCTACCAGATACACAAAAATAGGGAAAAAGACGAGCGAGATTCATATGTACTTCAGATACATACAAATCACACTAGATACACTCTAAATACATATAGCTGGTCAGTGTAGGTAGTGAAATGACTTTTGCATATTCCCCTTTGAAAACTTTGGGGAAAAAAAATTATTGACAAGACAAGTTATTTTGGTAATTATCTAGAATTAACTAAAAGTGGATCCAATATCTTGCAAATCTCCATCAAAATACTAGAAAATAGAAGAGAAAAAAAAACTTGTAGAGGATAATGATCCCTCAGCTTTGCACCTTAATCATATCGATCATCTCCTTAATTTGAATTGAACGAACTTAAAAGTACAATTATTTAAGGTGATTTTAGTGTCCGGTGATGCCTAGGAAAATATAAAGGATAGACATTGCTAATTTAGCGATTTCGATTGAAAATATTATTAAAAACCATTAAATATATACGTAAGTTTAGTTTAATTAAAGTATATGCGCAATTCAGCTCTAGAAAAACTTTATTTTCCATCAACGGTCCTTGGGCTCCACCTTATAATTCAAGCTCATCAACCAAATATCCTAATACCAAATGCAATGCATAACAATAACATCACAATAAACATGTAATTATGTTGCCTTTTGGGACCCTCAAAACCCCCTCTCAATTATTCAATAATAAAAAGTAATAGAAAATTATTGGACACATATATAATGAAAAAAATATTCCTACACTGTTTTATTTCATTTTGAGAAGACATTATATCTATCGTAAATCAAATTAGTATCTTAAATTTTGTATTTAATATTTTCACATATAATGAAACAAAAAGTTATTGGTACGTGTTATAAATTTACTAAATGTTTGTTAGAAACACATTAGAAATTAAGATTTGTATTATGACAAGTTGAAGTAAGATTGAATATATTTAAATCATAGTTAAAACTCTATTCTCTTTATTTTATTAAGATTCAATACAAAAAGTTTTTGCCTTAACTTTGCCTTAGAGAAACTTTCAATTTTCTGTTTTTTATCAACTCTAGTAGTAGTTAACAAGTTTTATTAAAATATACTTTTGACTAAATTTGCATCTATCTATTCCTTCGCTCTATGTTAATTGTCAACATTATTAAAATTATTCATCTGAATGACGTGTAAAAAGGAAATATGATAACATATATATATATATATATTAAGAAGAGGGAATAATCAACCACAACAACTCAACATGTGTTCCAATAAGNGGCCCACCTACTTTTATTTTGTTTAAATCATATATCATATATATTACTATATATAATATAATTAATATTAATATTACTATATAAGAAGAGTGAATAAAATGCACTCTTCTTTTGACACGTGGCACCATGGCCCACCTACTTTTATTTTGTTTAAATCATATATCATATATATTACTATATATAATATAATTAATATTAATAAATATAAGAAGAGTGAATAAAATTCACTCTTCTTTCGACACGTGGCACCAAGATGGCCCACCTACTTTTACATTTGGTTTTTGAAGATGGCCCACCTATCACAAATATGGCCCGCCTACTTTTATACACTCCTCTTTCATTATATTTTAATTTTTTCCTTTTTAAATAGTACTAAAAAATAAATTTAAAATATCACAAATTCGATTAACTCACAAAATTTTACGCGAATTGTATAATTAAGACGAAAGGAATAACATATATTATTTGAAAAATTACTATATAATTACTACTCTTGTTATATAGTAATATTTTAATTTTTTCCTTTTTAAATAGTACTAAAAAATAAATATAAAATATTACAAATTCGATTAACTCTCAAAATTTTACGCGAATTGTATAATTAAGACGAAGGGAATAACATATATTATTTGAAAAATTACATTAAGAATACCATAAACCACAATACTTAACAACTTACAATATTTGAAAAACATATTAACTCTCAAAATTTCACATGTGTCACATAAATTGGGACAAATGGAGTAACATATATTATTTGAAATTACGTTAAGAATATTATTAATCACAACTTAAAGTATTTAAAAATACATAACATATATTATTTGAAAATAATGTAAAAAATATTATAAATCATAATAATTAACAATTTAACGGATATTGTGCCCGTGCTTCCATTTAGAAGTGAGAATGTTTAGGAGCTTAGGGTTAGTCAGTCAATTGACCGATTTGCCCTTCTTCTTCAACTTCCTCTATTTACTACAAAAATAGTACTAAAAATCAATTTAAAATATTGAAATTTTGGTTAATTCTTGAAATTTCACATGTATTGCATAATATAATAGAGTGAGTAACATATATTATTTGAAAATTATATAAATAGTACTAAAATATAGTTTAAAATAGTACTAAGAATTTGATTAACTCTCGAAATTTCATATGTACTGCGTAATTGAGATTGAGTGAGAAATATATATTATTTGAAAAATAGAATAAATATGTGATATTATTAGAAAGAGCTTTAATATATATTTTAAAAATTATTTTGTCTTCCGTATATGATTTTCTGCATATATGTGGAGTTTTAAAGTTTTTAACATTTTAATATAGAAATATGATTATTTGAAAATTTTAGTACTTTCTTCATTTAAATTTTTCCTTGTTTTTCTTTTAATTTGTTCTAGATTTAAAAATTACATAAAAAGTACTTAAAATCACAATGTAATAATATAAGATATTAAAAAAACATAATTAAAAATCATAAAAGAAATTTTATTGACTCTTTAATTCCATATTGAAACAAAAGAAGTTTGTTTGAAAATAACATAAAAAGTAACGTAAATTAAAGTAAAATAACAACTAAAAATATTTAAGAATCATATAAGAAATTTAGTTGAGTTTCGTAAAAGTACCTACGTCACATAAAATGGAACAGAAAGAGTAATATATATTATTTGAAAATGATATAAGAAGTGCTATAAATCACAATAAATTAACAACTTCAAAATATATTGAACAAAATCACATACAAAAAATTATATAACTCTCCAAATTTCATCGGTGTCACATAAATTGAAACAAAGAACTACTCCCAATTTATGTTATTTACTTTCCTTTTTAGTCAGTCCCAAAAGAATGTCACATTTCTATATTAAGTAACAATTTGATTATAAAATATTTATTTTACCCTTAATGAAATAATTTACAGTCATACAAATTTATATCATTCATTTTGGACCACAAATTTTAAAAGTCTTCATTTCTTTTTTAAACTCCGTGGTGAATCAAACTACCTCACATAAAATGAGATGGAGGAAGTAATATACATTGGGCCCGCGCTGGCGCGGGAACCTAATAACTAGTATATATAAAAGAGTAAAACAGTCCAGTAGGACTATGCTATGAAGGTGTCTCTTTATTTCTTAGTTGCTTAAATTAATACTACAACCTCTCTCTCTTCTTTCTTTTTATTTCTTCTTCTTCCCTTCGGTAATTTGGAGTAATTATAATGATAAACTATTCCTTTCAATTATCTCTTTCACTATAATATGGATTCGTTACAGTATAATTTACATAAATCACATAATGTTGAGCATCCAGCCTCTTTTGTGCCTCCTCAATAATGGTGCCATATATCGGCCTTGTTGAGAGGATCACGGTAGCGGATTATTTATCCATCATAACTCGTAAGTGTTCAATTGGGCTTAATTTGCTTCTTCTTGACAATCCAGCCCACAACTAATATAACATGGGCTTGGATGAAGTTTTGATATATGAAATCTTTAGACAAATAGCCTTTCGAATTCAGTTTTTTATTTTTTAAGTGTATATATGTGTTATACTACTATATTTATTGTATATTCATCAAAAACTTTTATTTTAATTGGTTAGGTGAACTAGAGATGGATTCCTAATTTAATTGTTAAAGTTCTTAGTGTTGAACTCACTGAATTTCTAAAATTATGCGTCCAAACCTATTTACTATCTATTACAATATAAATATTTTTTTTATAAATAAATTTATGTTCCACACCAAAAGTACTAAACCAGGTGTTTGCATGTTGCATTCACCATTGGGATGGACACTATTTAAGTAGGCGTTTGACCATATAAATTTCTAATATTTTTCATATTCTTTTTAAGAAAAGGAGGAGGTTAATCAAATTGAATATGCAATGATGTGATTTAAAGGTCAAAATGTGCATTACTCTAAACAAAAGAGAGATCAATTCATCTTGAATCAACTCGGATTAGATAACACCGATATGGATGGGACTAGAGGAGAATCATATAGAAAAAATTATTTTAAAAAATTGTTGAATATTCCATAAGATAGTTTTCAAGAAACCAACAAACATATGGCGTAATTTTATTTTATTATATGATAAATCATTTTTAGCAATAGCATTGTTTAGTCAGTATTAATCAATTAATGAAAGAGAAAACAAACAAATTGGAAAGTGATTTTGAATAGGTCAAACTCAAGTGACGCGATGACTCACTCCTCAAAAACCTCTAACTCATAATGAATATTCCTTCTTCTTATCTTCTACTATATATACTTCTTCTTTTTTTCATTCGATTCGATGTCGGTATTCAGATGGTATGAGAGTTCAATTGAAATTTAATTGCATATTATTATAGGACTTATTTTGAGACAGTATTTTTAATAAACTTGAATATGAGACGTTTAATTAAAAGAAAGGAACACAATCATCCCACTCAATCCATGTTAGATTCGACTAGTTATTTGACCAATGGTTTTTCACTACACGCACCTCATGTGATTTAATTTTCTCCATCAACGTGATTGTTAGGCTTAATTAAGTTTTACGGAAGTACTAATTATAATTTGTAAGCACATAATTATTATTTTGTGTGAAGAGTCATACATCTGTTGTTTACGGGATGCGTGATCTCTTTAATATGACTTGGACAATTCTCATCTCTTGAGCTAGTTTTTATTGTTGAGTTAGACTTAACGAAATATTTGCCCTTGCTGTTTGCAGCATGGCAAACTTGGATGTTTGTTGAACACTGTACAGGCTTGTGCGATAGATGTGTGGCCAGATTTGGTAAGTTATGCAGTTGGTTGGCTAAATGAATTTTTGGTATCAACTTTTCTCTATTCTGGTCTGGTTGATTGTTTAAATACGAAAATTTTAAATTTGTGATGTAGAATGAATACTTCCCTTTCATTAAATGTATGGAAAATGTGGTGTTGGATAGTTTTTTTATACAAAAGGAAGTATCCTCCATGGAAAACATGTTTTGAAAAGCTGAAATTAGAAGCAAAATCTGTTACTGATTGCTTAAAAAGTGTGCGTGGGAAAGAGGTGAGCTTTTTTTTGTTGATCATTTCTTGGTGTTATATTTCTGAAATTAGTTTTTATGTTCCGCGATTGAACGTTATGTAACGTTATTTGCAGCTCGAATTCCTCTATGCTGCTGAGACAATAGCCCTTCAACCTCCTCATACATATGTGCCATGGTGCATATTTCATATTTTTTGCACTTCCAATTTTCATATGTAGTCAAGAATTTCTGTAATTCTATTAAGTGCGCGAACAAAGTCTTATATTGATAGCTGAAAAGAAAAAAATAAGCTACATATAGTTATATATAGTGTAATGGTGTGAGACCTTTTATAGAGAATCATATGAATCTGGCCTAAAACAAACAATATCATATTATATTAAGAGTATCTTTGAACCAGTTTAACCGAACAATTATATTTGTTTCACTTTTGCAAGACTCTGAAAATTTCATAAGCTACATTTGTAAAGCTTACAAAGGTACTGCTGCTGTTCCAGCTTGCAATGCAATTCAAAAGGGTAGGAAAATTAGGCCTTTTGGTTTCACAAAAAGAAGTAATTCTAAGTTATCAACTATAACTTCAGCAATTTCATCATGAATGAAGAAGCTAAGTGCATTATTATAAGTCTACATGCTGCTTTTTTAACCCTGCTTTTTTGTAATATACTCTGTTCTATAATGCTGGGATTTTGTGAAATTATACTTGTAAGTTGTAATTAGTTCATGTAGAAGTTTGTGTATAGCAGAAAAATACTTATTGTATATTTAGATTTTAGAGAGAGAGTTGCTTGATTGTAATGTATTAATTGATTGAGTATAAATATTAAATATGGGATGAAAAAAAATAGTATGAAATATGACCTTCGTACATCCATGGATTTTGTTAACAAAAAGGCCACCAATGTGTTTGAGTCCTCATTTTAAAACGGAGTATCCAATCTCAGAATATGATAATAGGTGCACTAGTTCAAAATTGGAATAAAGATAGTTGAGCATCTATTACTTTAAATTACTAGACTCGTTAAACTAGTGAGATTGTCATAATACTTAGTAGAGAATTGTTACTTCATTAGGATTTGTAAGGTAAAATCTAGTTTTCCTTGCTTGTACTTATTCATGTTGAAGATTTTCTTTTATTATTAATAAAAAACCATTAGATAGAGACACTTTGTCTAATGTTATAAATTCGTCGGAAAACCAAAAAAAGTTGTCACAATAGGTTAATCAAAGAGTGATAATTGAATAGTCCAATTTTCTAAATTACATTAATATTGTTAATCAGAAAATGCAATTACGTCGATATGTCCGAGTGGTTAAGGAGACAGACTCGAAATCTGTTGGGCTTTGCCTGCGCAGGTTCGAATCCTGCTGTCGACGAATTTTTTTGCCAAGCCCATTGCTTAAATGGGCCTATCAGCTCATCTGGCCCATATTTTGGGCCTGTTATCTCATCTGGCCCAATTTTTTCCAGAACTTGGGCCTTTCTGTTCATACGTCCGTTACATTCCCATAGGAAAATGTGTGTTTTTTTCATGAAAAAAAAACTTCGAAATTTCTTATTTATTTTAGTTTTTAGCTATACGTAAAGGGGAATGAAAAGTGAAATCTCTATGGAGATTATATGGTATAAATCGAATCTTCACTAATAAAACAAAAATGCAAGCAACCAATCTACTGAATTATTAAATAGAAGAACTCTCGAGCATTTAACAATCTCAAATATGTTACGTAAACATTTACTCGAGATCTCACGTATCAAATTTCTGACAATGTGGGTGGTGCCAACTCAAATTTGATAGGACAAAATGGGAACAACAAAGGAAACTCTTCATGTTAAATGCATAGGAATCCTATTAAATGAGAAGAGTGGCTAAAGACCGTCTGGTGAATAAAAATACGGTACACATATATTGTCGGCGACCTTTCATACACTTGGTCAAAATTTACCCTCTTTAGTCTTTTTCCCCATCCCTCAAATCTCCCTCCCCCAACTTTTATCTTTTTTGTGTGGGACCTATAAATTTATACGTACTCGATATTTACATATTCACATTAGATATATTTAAAAACATACATATCATATAGTATATTTTATTGATTTGGTACTAGTGGCTATTGTGTGTGTGACTAGATATTTTCCCCTAACCTAGTAAAAGTAGCTAGTATGACAAGTTGCTTTCTTCTAGAAAGCAATAATAATTAAAGATAAACCCAAATTATGTAATCAATTAGATAACCTTTCATTTCGAAGATTCATCACTACCCTACACTCATGAATATATCAATATATAACTACTCTTTTATTTATTTGTCTTGCTTAAGCATTGAGTCACATTATATTAGGAGAAAACAAAAGTTCATAATGAATGTTTCCTAGGACAATTTTTTTAAATTTGTTTGGTGTGATTGTCCTGATTAATTACAGCGGTGGAGTCATGATAAAAAAAGGAATTTAAGTGAATCTCTTTTATTGAAATCATATTGCAAAAATAGGATATATGATAAGAATTTAAAGTTTAGGAGTTCTGATAACTTTCATTTGCAACATTCTTTTGATCTCAAATTGATTTTTTTAATTAATTTATAATTTTGTACATATATATTTCAAATCCTAAACAATGTGCTCTTGTTGTTTTATGATGTGTTGTCAATATTTTTTCAAAAAAGTACTTCGTATATAGACCATGCTTTTCTATAGTTATAATATATGCATGTATTGCGCACCATGCTCAATAAATATTGTTCACGAGTGCCATGAACTTTTGGACAAAGACAAATAATTGCTCAGTTACTTTTACCTTTAACAAATACTATTACTGCTCTTTCATGTTTCATTTACAATATCATGACCCTATTTTATTTTTTAATCAGAGAGATCTCACATTTGAGCGTTAGATACAGAAAAAATCTTGTTAAGCGAGCCACAAGCATTTGCAATGGATTTTATGAAATGTGAATCTAAATTAGTGAGAATATTAATATGAATATCGAACATCATGTATCTAAAAAAAAATGTTTTTGAAAGATCAGTAATATTCCTTCAAACATTTTGACCACTCATTTTAATTGAATAAATAAATATTGAATACTTATTATTTAGGTTAGACGAGAATAAGTTGACAAATGGAGTAATAAATTAAGAATAAGAAAAATAAAGTTGAGCAATTCTCTTACAATCACTTTTTTTTTTCCTCTCTAGATATTATTCTAAAGTCTGACGAGACATTTCTGCTGTAGAAGGTTGGCTAGAAAATTCATTATTTTGGGGAATGGACCAAATAATTGTATGTATCTATTGACTATTCACTTAATTATCATCACTATTTCTGCCTTAAGCCAAAAAGAATTAATTTAACCACATAGAGCTAGAACTCAGGAAAAAAGGTACTCTCTGTCTTATTTTATGTGGCACTTTTCCGATTTTAAAATTCAAACAAGTCTAACTTTGACCGTAAATTTTTCATAAATCTTTTAAACATTTTGAATTATCAATTGTTGTGACTTATAGTACTTTTTACGTAGTTTACAAATATATAACTTTCATTTCAAAAAAATTGAAGATTTCATGCGCAAATTTCCGGTCAAACTTAAACTGTTTGACTATCAAAAAACGAAAAGTGTCACATAAATTGGGACGAAGGAAGTAATATATATGTTGAATTTCAAGTAAAAATGTTTGAATTCTATCATATATGGCTAAAATCAGAGGCGGAGCAGGATTAGGAATTTGGAGATTCTAAATTTTAGGATATAAGAGAAAAATATTGTAAAACATGTTTTTTTTTTTTTACAAAAAAAAAGAGAAACTCTTGATGATATAGTGGGGTTCGAATCCACAACACTAAAGTACAAGCATTTCCACGGCTCATTCCTTACCACTGAGCCATCAATCAACTTTTTTTTAGGGGATTCACTAGTTAATATACATATATATTTATTTATATTTCTAATACAAATACAAAATCTACGGAAAACTATTGAATTTGTCTGAATCCACGAACCCTCACTAAGCTCCACGTCTCACTAAACTCAGATAAAAATAATTGAACTTCATATATATGTTGATTTTCAAGTAAAAATGATTGAACCT
Organism: Solanum stenotomum; assembly: GCF_019186545.1. Classification (NCBI taxonomy): domain Eukaryota; kingdom Viridiplantae; phylum Streptophyta; class Magnoliopsida; order Solanales; family Solanaceae; genus Solanum; species Solanum stenotomum. The sequence goes on from NC_064289.1 coordinate 2,061,752, forward strand.
TAGTCATATATGCTTGAACAACATAATGAGCTTTTAACCATACTTTAAAAATGTTAACCTAAAAACTTAAGTTGAGTATTCAAATAACTTAAAATTTAAATAAGATGGCCAGACACTTCAACAAATAATGAACAGTCCTATTCGAATTCCTTATCAAAGGACAAGGTATAGCTGCGAGCATAAAAGAAATTTCCAAGAAATGAGGGATAGTTTTATTTCAGCAGTAAATAAAAGAGAAAAATCAGTAAATAAGTAAGTTATTGTTAGAAAAATGAAAGTCAGCTGGAAAAGGGGAAATAGAAAAATGATATAAAGTGATCATTGGATTACATCAATCAGATTTGGATACATAAAATAATAAGGCATAATAATTCTAATAATTATAATATATATCGGAAATAAATAATCAAGAATATTATTGCGTACGTAGCCTTGCACAGGAGGAGGAGGAAACTTTTGTTTGTTTGTATAATTGAATGTTATTTTTTAAACAAAGATATGATAATTAAAAGCCAATGAATAGATTTCAACAATAAAATAATTAATGGATTTGAACAATAATTACTTCAATAATAAAATTAAAATAATGAATAGAATGGAAGCAATAAGCATCATCAGTTGGCTGAGGGTCCTTTTCGCACTAAAGAAGGTAGTGCCCTCTCCTGTTTTTTTTTTTTAATTAAAAAAAAGTATACAATATATTATATTGTACTTTTATTATTATTATATAGTAGCTAATTATTCAAGGATGCCCTTATATTGTTCTTTTATAATTGCAGTTGATATCACCCCCAATAAAACCTTTTTTACGTCTCATTCTTACCGAAGAAGACCTCAAGAACAGAAATTTTATTTTTAAATCTGGTTTTTATATTATATATTATTTCTTTTTTGACTCGAGGTAATACCAGATTATATCTTAATGTTGGAATCGAAATAACAATTAAAATTTGAAATAAAACCCTAAATAAGTGTGTATATAACTTAAATTCGTTCAAATAATGACAGAAATTCTTCACATTTTTTAAACTAGTACAAATAATGCTAAAACTTGCAACAACAGTAACAATGTAACATACATACGGATACTATGTAATAGCTGAATTGTGACTATAGGTCTATAAAAAAATATATATACTTTCAAATTACTCGAAAGATAATTATATAAAATTTTAGAATAACTATTTATTATCTCATTGTTAACTTGAAAAAAATGGAGTACATACTACTTATCATAAGTTACTACATTCACTGATAAATGTAAAAAAAAAATATTTAATTCAACTATCAATAATCAATATACACATAAAAGTTAAAAAAAAAAAAACCAGATAGGGTAACAAAATCTGGGGTAAAAGAAGGAGGCACCTGAAACTGCAAAACGTCTGACGTTATATTTGTATGCTGCAGTTTAAAGACACACACACGTGAGGATATACAGTATATTTTTTTTCCATTTTCAATCAAGGTAAAATAGGGGACCATATATATATCAGATCAATTTTGAACTACTCACTTCACTCATTCTTACTGGTAAAATTGGTAAAACGTGCTTAATGTTGTCTAAATGCAACATTAATTCAATCTCAGATGCAATACTTTTCGGATGATCATGGTGTTCAGATTGACTTTCGTGAACCAAGACTAATTTCACGAGATATCTATCACCTCCCATCAACAATATCATATCAAAAGTTACCGGACAGAAAGGAAGAATACCATTACCAATATATAGAGAGAAATATTCTTACCATCATGAATGATAATTCAACTGTCACTAAATATATTTTAGAAAAACAAATGTGATCAGAATTAAATTTGAATTCGGATCACATAAGATTTAGATAATTCACAATTACTAACTAAACTTAAAATTGAAAATGAATAGTATTGTACTATACTGTTGTATTAGGAGCAGTAGGTGGCTGCTGACCAATAAGACCGTCTCCGCCACTGCCACCACCACTACCTCCTGCTTCTGCCGCGATAGCACTGCCAGCTGTTGCAACCGAACTCGATGTACTCGGCCGTTTACGTTTCTTCTTTTCATAAGGAATTCCTCTTGCTTTTGCTTGACTTTCTCTAACTTCCCTTAAATAAATTCTAACAGCTTTAGCACCAAATGGATTTGATTCAGGTTTTCCCCCATTTTCTTCATAAGCAGCTCTTAGCCTTCCAATTAGTGCATCAAGGCTACCCCAAGCCTGTTTCAACGGACAGGCACAAGGTGCTGGTGGATTCGGGTGCCCGAAATACGGGCACCCGGTCACGTGCACTTTTGTTTTCCCAAATTGATCAAGGTACTTAAGGAACTCGATCACGTGAGCTCCGCTGCAACGGGCTAGGGTTAACGGCGGTTTGTGGTTCCTTAAGTACTGTAAGAAAGTATTCCAATCTCGACGTTTCTGTGACTCGTATCGACTTGGTGGTGCTGCAGACACCGTTGTTGACTGTCCCCCCTCCGTCGCAGCGCTTGCTGATGATGTACCTGTACCTTCTCCTCCTCCTACTACTACTCCTTCGCTACCGACAATGTTTGGGTCGGGTTGTTCAACTCTAGATGTTGAATCCATAAAATGCTAGAATTTATGAGAGTAAAATATTATTGATAATTCCAATTTCCAACCTGTAATCGCGACGATCCAATTACTAACTCCACTGACTAGTGCTTTTTAAAACCCCAAATTGCAAGGATGGAACTTTTACATCCTCGTCTGACAGTTAGCTAAGACAAAAGCTGTTACAAAAATCGCCTTGCAACGATGCTTCATCTATTTTAATAGTTCTAGCTAGTACTGAATACTAGATAGACAGACTGGTCATCAATGATTGCATAAGATATTTCTTTTGCTTGTCTAACTCAAACCCAGATAGTCACAATCACTCAAAATTGTTATATATGAGGAAGTGGAACACATTCAAATTCAAACTCAAATTAAATCAAGTAAAAGCGAAAAGAAAACCTTACTCAACAAGGCGAAAAGCGATTTCAATTTACCCTCTTTGTTTCTACAGTTTGAAGCAAATCTTCCAGAAAACAATATAGTGAAATAATGGATAGAGCTCGATTACTTCGGAATTTTTAGAGAAAAGAAGAAGTAGGAGTATTTCAAAGTTAGATAGATGATGATGCGACTTAAGCAATACACTGAATGTGCGAGAGTTAGAAGTGATGGTGAGACTGTTTTTTTGATGAAATTGAGAGAAATTTAAGAGAGAGAAAAACTATACAGTATATAGTAATTAGAAGAAGAAAGAGTGAAGAAAAAAAGAAAATAGAGAGTAATTGAGAGGGTGGTGGGGCCTAGCGGAGTGAAGTGGGGCAGAGGGGGTTTACTAATCACACCACCGGCGGCCCCGCCACTCTCAATATGCATTTGCACTGTTTCATTATCTTGTCTTCTATTAGTGTTATCAAATGTATTATGCACCCACTCACTTTGACTTACGGTACGTACCCTTCTTTCAAACCACATGATTTTACCATCTCTGATTTACTACTTTTTTTCGTTTTACTCCCTCAATTTAAAAAAGAGTGACGCTCTTTATTTTTTAGTCTGCTTAAAAAAGAATAATATATTTCTCTTTTTGGTTACATTTTAATTTTAATTTTTCAAATGACATGTTTAAAACTATAAAATTAAAGGACAATTTAATACAATTGACATAACTTTAATTTAGGATCACAAGATTCAATTTTATTTTATTTTTTAAAACTTCGTGTCAAGTCAAACTAGACCATTATTTTTTAAACGGAGGGAATACTTTTTTTAGAAATTAAACTTCAAAAATATGTTTAACTATAAAATTTTGAAATTTAACTTGAAATTGAATTTCAGAATTTTAACTCTAAATTACTCATAAAAAGTTAGAAACAATACCAATTTGTATTCATGGCCAACTACAATTTTCAATTTCAAATATCATTTTTCATTTTCAAAACAAATATTCCATTTATTTAAAAAATAATGATCTACTTTTTTTTTATCTATTTAAAAAAGAATGACACAATTTTTTTTTGCAACACTTTAGTTCTTGCTTTCTATGTGGCATGTTTAAGACCACAGTATCAAAGGACATGTTGATACATTTGACATAATTTTAATTTAGGACAACAAAATGAATTTTTTTTTCTTCAACTCCACGTCAAGTCAAACTAGGTCATTTTTTTAAAATAGAGGGGATATTTTTTTTTTCACACACTTAATTTGACTAGGCACAAATTTAAAAAAAGTAAGATTATTTTTAATATTTTTATCTTAAATAATATAAATATGTATAATATACTAAATAGGGACACATGACGCAATCTTATCTGTCGATAAATATCGAATTGGTAGATAAGATTATGACACGTGTATGTCCCTTAGTATAAAGGGTATATATGCTCCAGTTTTTGGACGGCAGGGATACCAATGTGCCAAAAGTATGACGGAGGGTATTTGCATACCATTTACGATAATTCGAAGATATATTTATCTTTTTTCCCAAAAAATAAATAAGATAGACAAAATTGGACCGGAGAGAGGGTACAACAAAGGAAAGAATAATTTTCACACGAAAGTAAGTATTATTAATACAACTTGTGATTTGTTAACAATTTTATTGATACAATTCGACGACTCACGCAATGTTTGTTTTTTTGGAACAAAACGTCTTTCATAATTATATTAATCATGCATAGTTTACGCTGACAATCTACACCCCGCCTCCCCCCGAACCCATCACACACACATAACATAGTACTATTTTATTTTATTTTAAAACTATTGAAACTTATGGGCAATATATTAATTAATAATATATGTGTAGTAATACATTTATTTATTAAGAATAGAATAAGAAATTTAAAGTTAATCATTTTAAATTATAGAAGTATAGATATGTATCATCATTATTCCTTATTCTTCCAAGTAGAAACAAATAAGAAAAATATATCACATAAAATGATATAAGAAAATATGTATAGTAGAGTAGCATTTTTATTCTGAACCAACTTCTAAAGGAACAAATAAAATATAGTAACAGATAGATCTACAATTTTAATTTTATAATTTTATAATTATTTATTAAGTTAACTAATTTAAATTTGCATCATATAAAATTCATTAAAAAGCACTCTCGATCAGGATTTATTTTATTCTTGAGACTCGAAATCTAAATCAGTTACAATACTAGAACGGTTGATGTTGCAGACAATTTGATTCTATGAAATCACACTGAACGACTTGTGAAAAATAATCTCTAGCATTGTAAAGCGACGTATTAGAATATATAGATCTTGTGAAAAGTTGTTACTACAGATACATAGTGGACAGATATAAACTAAAGTCAAAAGGTCCCAAGTTATACTTTTGATAATAAAACGTTAAGGATTCGAAGAGGAGATTATAAGGTGAAAAAGCAAACGCTCATTAATAAAATAAAAATTCAGATAAATGAACGTTCAAATTGTCAACTAAACTGAGTTATTAACTTCAGAAATCCATGGTTTAATTTGTAATTGAATGGTGCAAATATTCATTAATTATTTAACTATCCAATTCAGAACTTCACATCACTAAAAGTATAAAGTACGAATATATACACACACTATTTATTTATACTGATAGATACTATAAACTTAACAGGCTCTATTAGTTGCACGGTTAATGCATTTTCACTTATGCGTAAAACTGATAAATTATCACTACCTTTTACTAATATATTTTAATTTGCTGTGCTTTACGAATTCTATTGCCTCTGTCAGTGGAGGAGCCAAGATTTTTAATAAGGAGGTATAAAATCTGAGAAGTAAACACATGAATTAGTGGAAGAGAGTTCGACATTTATTATACATACCTAAAAAATAATTTTAACATTATATAAATAGTAATATTTTCCGCCGAGGGGATTCGGATGAACCCCCCTAAGTATATGTTGCCTCCGCCCCTGGCCTCTGTCAACGTACAACTTTTGCCGTCTTAATTTATGTGATTTTATATGATTTGACACAATTTAAGAAAGAAAAAAAATACTTTTGAAATTATAGTTCAAAATAAAAATTTTGATATTTATATAGTTATAATTATAAAATCATCTAATTAAGAGTAAAGAGAAATTTTAAAATTAAATTCTTTGTAATTATATAAAAAGTTACATTTTTTGTGGGACGAACAAAAAAAGTCAAATGATCCATTGGAACGAAGGGTGTAATTACTACTCCATCCATCTCAAAATAAATATTATCTTAGAAAAACTCACGTTCATTAAGAAATTGAGAAATTTTAGTAGCTCAGTTGGTTGACTATCTAAACTCCTACATTGTTGGTGAAGGTTCGATTCCTCACATTGTAATCCCCCTCCCCTACCCCCAATTTTTAAGCCCACCAATTTTAAAAAAAAAACGTTTATTAAGAAATCAATAAATATAATATGTAGCTTAGTAAATGGTCCTTGTTTTTATTCTTTTATTTGTGTTGCACTTGTATAGTTCTTGTATAATACACATTATTGTCATTGTCATTTTATTTGTATTGCACTTGTATAAATCTTTTCATGGTAATTAGTTACTACTGTAATCATTTTATGAGCATTATATAAAATTACATCATTGTCCATCACACTAAATTATTAAAGAAATCATATATTTTTTAATATTTATATTTTCTTATTGGTTAAATCGAAAATTAGATTATAAGGATAAAAATTGATAAACCAAAAAAAAAAGAGATATCTTATTAATTCAGTAATTGATTTACCATATTTAAAAATAAAAATCTAATAAATAAAATTAATAATATATAAAATCGAACCAAACGACCATGAAAGTATAAAACAAATGTGAATAATTAATTTTCTCCTTTTCTCTTTTTAATTAATTGTCACTTGTGTGTGGTGCACATAGAATTGGTTAATGGTAAAATGGCATCTTGAATTGGTCAAGGAAGTGTGGGGCCACTGTACGAACTTTACTTTTGCAGTGGGATTCCAAATGTCAGAAATGCCAACCAAATTATGGAAAGTGCCATAATTTTAGCTCTATGTACCAAGTTATTTCCTATCGTGGCCTATATGATTTTTGGAAATCCTTTTGGCCATAAAAATTTGATCATAATTTTACCAGAATGAAGAAAAGACATTTTCATATTATAAATTAGTTTATTTTTAGATAGTTTTATCCTTTAACTTAAATATTAAATATATTTTTTAATTATGTTTTCAATACATTAAAAATAATTAGTAAGATTAATTATTGATGATTTCATAGTTAAACATGGAAAAGGAATCAAAAAATTCACCAAAGAAAACATAAGTCTCACACATTCTTCTCACTTGAAATTTTCAAGATCTAAAAAAATAAAAAATAATATATATATATATATATTACAGCAGTAGTAAAAAAATAAAAATAATATATCTCTTTTTCAATTTCAAATTTTTCCCCGTTTTACTTTTTTTTTTTTGTGTATTTATTTTCCATTTCTTATTTCTTAATGATAAGAAATTTTTTGAAAAGTATAAAAGGGAGTAAAGTGTAGATTATCTATTTAAATTTATAATTTCTAATCGTGAAAAGATAATTTATATCTAAATTTAAATATTAAAACTTTATATCAACAACACTCAAAAATAAAATCTGAAATTGATCGAGTTGGCTAAACAATTATAATTATTTATTTAAAGGAGTTATTGTTACGCATTGATTTTCTAGAAAAAAATTAATGATAAAAATATATTTTATCCAATTATACTCAGAATGTATGTGAACAAAATATGAAGATAACTCAAATTACCATCATGTTTCCTCTTATGTGATTGTCTTCATATCTTCGATTGCATATGAATCACATCATACATACTCATTAGAATTAGTTTTTATTTATTATTTTAGTACTAGAGACATATACAATTTTTTTTATGGTGCTTCATTGAAAAATTATAATAACACGGAAAGGATATAGAAAGTTCTTTATGATTTCAAAATAAACTTTTATAAAAAAAAATTGAAAAAAAAACATCTTCATAGTTCTCCGATGATAATGACAACACAAATTTGTCAAGCATAAACTAGATTAAAGTTTCATCACATATATATTTTTCTTTATTAGTATTATTTGTTGTTTTATAAAAAAATATTTGTTATTAAATGATATGCTAAAATATTGAGTATACATAGTTGTAGTCACAATGTTATTATTTATTTATTTTCTCTCAAATTAATATTTGTTTCAAACTGATTAAGAATTTTTAAAATTAAGTAATTTTATTGCATTTATTATATAAATAAATTTAAATTACCTATTTAAATAATTATTTAAATTACATTTTAAATAATTTTTTTATATATAATGTAAAATGGTTCAGTAATAACAATCAAAACTTAAAATACTTTAGAATTGGTAGACATCAACACATTAAAGAAATACTAAAAATCATATGGTTCATAAGTGTAGATCTTATTTAACAATAACCCAAGATAGTTACACATTGATGTTGTAATATTGCATATTTGTTAATTATTATGTTTTGAAAAATTAAACTACATATATAAATTTTATGTTTGGTTATTATGTTTTAAAAAATTAAACTACGTATTTACAACTACATATTTAAAAATTAAACTACATATTTAAATAAATTAAACTACATATTAATAATTTTTTTTATGTATTTCTATTATGTGCCGATGTCAATCAATTCTTAAGTATTTTGAGTTTTGATTATCGTTATTGAAATATTAAAATTCTACATTAAATGAAAATAATTTTAAAAAAATATATATCCTAGTTATGTTATACTTTATTTATATACATTAAACATATTGTAATTTATTATATACATAAAATACATCTATTTTAAAGTGTTATAATTGATAAGTAGGTATTGAGTGATCTTTTATTCATTTGTTTTGAAATATCCACTTAATTATTATTATTGGAATAACTGAATTTTTTATTCATGGTTAAAATTAGTGAAATAATTTCACCATTTTCTATATGTTAATTCTTGTGTGGAATGATTATAATATTAAAAATTAATGTATTATTTATGGCATAGTTATATATGTCTTATCATCAATTATTTTTAGAAATATCTAAATTTCAAATAATTTTTTTCTCTTGAAAAACATCCATTATATAGACTAATCTATTTAGTTGATTATATTTAAAGATTTTTTTTAATTAAACTTTGTTAATCTACGCTTAATTACTATATTTTACTAATTTTGTATTACAAAATAATTAAGTATAATCTTAAGTAGATAAGATAGTCATGTAGTTATTATTAATGAGAAATTTAATTGTCTCTTTTCAATAAAGAGGTTTATTTTAAGCGAAAAAATAATTTTTCAAAGGTATGCGTTGGCACCTTATGATCATAATTGAGTTCAGGGGAGGGGTAGAGGAAGGAATGTATGTTATGTATATATAGAACATAATTTGGTATATAATGAAAAAAATATTAATGTATAAAAACAAAATTACATAACTATTTTTTTAACTAAAGCGTACAATTTTTTTATTAACTAAACAATATTTATTTTTAAAAATAAATCGGATAAACTATACACACACAAAAAAATATACACAAAAACATTTTTTTTCATTTTCCTTGGCAACCAAATAGTCTGTGTTTTAGTAGTTCAAGGAGTTTGAGAAATATAAAAAAGTTAGTTTTGTTTGGAGGGAAAAGTATTGAGGAAATAAATGCAAAAATTAAAACCAGGATATTCTAGTCTTTTTATATTTCTGGCCAAATTATGGCCAAATATTTCTGATCATTTAGTATTACCCATGATTTTTACCAAGAAAATTTATTATCCAATGCAACATCAGTATATAATGTATAAAATAATTTTATTATTAATTTATGAAAATATATTAATTTTTTTTATGAACGCTCGCCTTAAATAAAACATATCCAAATAATATTTTAAAAAATATCGTAGTGAATAAGCTATGTCAAAAATAATACAATAAATAAAGTAAAAAAATAATATGTAATAATAAAATCAAAGAGTAAGATAGTAGGAGAGTAGTACTAATAATAGTGGTAACGGAAATTACTTGACAACACTCAAGCACCTATTAACCTTCTATCATAATTAAATCTTGATCTCCATATCCTTCTATTTAGGGTCATGTCTTTGGTAAGCTCCGGTCTAATAATCTAATCTCTAATTATTATTTTTGACCTACCTGTATTTTTCCTTAGACCGATCATAAACAACCTCTCACACCTAATCACTAGGATATTTGTGCATTCTCTTCACATACCTAAACCATCTCAACTTCATCTTTCTCATTTTGTTCACTATGAAAGTCATTCCCATCTCATCTCAAACATTTCATTCTTAATATCTTTCTTCTAATATTACCACGCATTCATCACTATTATATACGGAAATATATATATATTAAACAATCTCTCTATGTATAGTGTGTTCTAAAGGTGAAAGGTGTACAACGCTTCGACCCTCGAGCTTCGCCACTAATGTACAATATAAATACTATATATATACTTCTTTTAAATAACTTGCTAAGTTAGTTGCAATTTCATGTTAAAATCCTTTTATTCTTAATAAAAGATTTCAGGTTTAATTCCTCAAAATGAAAAAGATCTTCCTAGTGACACTTCAATGAATTTAGTCGTCTCCCAATTTAAATACTGAACACCGAAAGTTTTTTTTATTATTATTAAAAAAAATACACTAAAAAACAAAGGATGGGTTGGGTAGGGCTTGACGGTGGGAGTTAATGCCAAAATGTGGAAAATGAGCCATCTCGTGTGACTCCATTTAATTGCATCTCTCTCTCTTTGTTTTCCCCCTTTGGTCCATTCATTCGAAACTCACACGAAATTTGTCCTCTTTATTTTTCAAAATTTAAGAAAATGACGTGACAAAATTGTGCAACATTTCAAACGATAAAACTAGAAACTTATACTATTCCCCCGTATACTTTTAATTATCATAATTTTCTTTTTTAGAGTCAAACTATAAGAACTTTGACCAACATTTTACGATGTATTTTTTCATTGTATTGATATGCAAGAAATTGCAATTTATAGTACTTTTCGTATAGTTTTTGAATATCTAAATTTTTTATTTAAAATATCAAATTAATGTTATCTAATTTAGCTTTGAAAATTAGTCAAATTGACTTTCGAAAAGTATATCATGACAACTAAAAGTGAACGGAGAGAGTACTAATTGATGATCAAGAGCATCAACTTTCTTTTGTGAAGAAATATTTGTACAGATAAGAGTTGTTTCAAGAAGGAAAAAAAAGAGAGGACATTACTCTCTTCATCGGTCTGTTCCAAATTAGTTGTCATATTTTGCTTTTCAAGATTTAATTGGCTAACAACGTGAAATTGAATTAGATCAATACAATAAGTTATAATTTTTCTTATGTCAACAAGATGGAAAAAATATATTTTAAAATATTAATTAAAATTGACATAATTTAACTCTTACAAAGCAAAACGTAACAACTAATTTGAAACAAAGAGGATACATGCTCAAAGACAAGTTATCAATCAATGCTTATTACGATAACTTACATGTAGTTATTGTATAAGTGACTTAATTGGTGTGATTATGTAACTTAACCTTTTCAAACCTTTTGGAAGAAGGTTTTGCTATCAAAAATTTTCAAAATCCACATCGTAGGATTCAAGTTGGAAGAGATAAATTGACCAAGTATGATTGTATATCTCTTATTGGAATATACTATTATACCTAATAAATATTTATTTATACTATTGTTATATAAAACTTAATTTCTAAACGATGAGGGAGATACACAAGATAAGCTCCTTGGGTTTATATGAAGTCAAAATAATAGTGTGACTTCATCGTACAGCATCTTGGAAAATTTCCCTCCTATAAAAACTATCTTTGTATATTTTATTTTGCCTAAAAGAAAAGGTATCCGATGCTTCATCCCATTTATATAAATTCTCAGACATTAACTTTACAATGTGTACAAAAAAGTCAATTAATTCCAAAACCCCACAATTTCCTTAAATTAATAATTTTAGAAAAGATTTAATTGATTTTAATTTCAGATCATTTATGCCTTCACACTAAAGGGATTCCTTTTATCATCATCTTCTCAAGCAATCAAAAGATAGCTTTTTAAAATGAAAATTCTCATAGGGTATATCCTATAAACAGCCAATTCTAAGATGGATGAACCTTATTATTAAATAAATAAAAAATTACCGTTCGTAAGAAAAAAATAAGATGTATGATAGAGTACAATCATTTGAAGTCATTATTGGTTTTTTTTTTTTATATATAAAAAAAATAGGTACTATTTTCAAGGAAAATAATGAATAATTTCAAGAATGACATTAGAGAAAATTGATGATGATGATCATAATAATTGAAGATTGCATTAGGGGATTTCTTCTAATTAAATTATAGTTAGTGATAACGAAAGATATAATTTTCCAGTATATTACATCACGACTAGGGACCTACTGTTCATGATATTAAAATATTGTCTAGTAGCGGTTTGAAAGTTTTGTTTTCTGAAATTTATTGCTTTTTACATTTAAGAGAATTAGCATCCAAAATAATGTTAATTTAAGAGAATTTGCATAGGCAGAAGGTTAAGTGATTTAAGTGAAACTCGTGCTATTAATATCTGAATCTAAAACTTTTAAACTACTAAATGATTCGTGTACACGAGAAGAGAAGATGCATACATGCCACATCAAAGAGGTGTGAGTCTGTGAGATGTCAGCTATGGTGGATCTAGTAGAGATAAGTCAAGAAAATATTGGAGAGAGGTGATTAGATGAGATATAACTTTAAATACGAGGGTACGAAGGTTGAAGATTAAAGTTATAAATAAGAGTGTTTCCTAATTCTCCTTATGATTAGGATTATTATATGATTACTCTCCTACTACTTTATTCTTCAATTTTTTTTATTACTTGTTGCTTCCTTTATTTTGATTGTCATATTATATGTTGGTGCTATTGTCCTTTTCCCCATTATTTCTACATGACTCTTTATTACTGTAATTTCATTTTTTTTTTACTGATTTTAATATGATTTACGTGAGCCAACAATCTCTCTATCTTCACAACGCAGAAATAAAATTCCGTGGACACACTCTCTTCATACTCCACTTATAGAATCACTCTGAATATATTATTATTGTACTGATATAATTACTGTTTTTTTTCCTTGAACTATAAAGTGTTGATATGAGTATATGACAAAACAGGAGAAGAAGTGTGTACGCATGAAATTGGTCTATTTATTACTCCCCATCAACCATCCATGTCTGTGTTCCCATTTGGATGTTGGGTCTATTTCCAGCTGATAGAGACCCAAACCTCGTGAAAGCTACCAATGCCTCATGCTGACATACGTATATTTAAAATAAATTGCCCAACACACTAAGATTTCGCTACGTGCAAGATCCAATAAAAATCGAACTACAAAAAATTGTGTATATGCAGTTTTATCATGCATTTCTGCAAGAGTCTATCTTCACAACTCAAATCTATGACTTCCTGATTACTTGACATCAACTTTACCGGTTACATTATCAAATGTAATTTAGTATGAAATAGTACTTACTACTTAACTACCATTTTTATCAAGTTATTAATCAATATTAACGATAAAATTTACATTTAATTATCTTATAGTAAGTGATATGACAGTGTAATATCTTAAACCATTCGACAATACCTACAGGCTCAAGCAAGGAGAAAAGGAAATTACAACAGCAGTTGTTTATTTGGCCTATATAATGCGACAATTCACGCTTGAATTTGGGGACTTTTATACCCTTCACAAGAAAAAGGACCACTGAATATTTCAATTCTCTGATTCACGTCGGTGGAATATAATATTTGATCGTTATTATGTAACTATAATCAAATAATTCGAAAAGAAACCAACAAATATCATTGTTCAAGTCCTGGTGGATAGATTTATTCCATACCTGTATCGATGAGAGGTAGCAAGTATCCCGTAAAATTAGTCAAGGCTGTAAGCGGACACAAATATCATCATGAATAATATGTGTCAAGGGTGTTTAGCTTCATGCTCTCTAAAATAAGAATCAAATGTGAAATTATTGGTATTTGAAAACACCAAAAACTTTGAAGGTCAAAAGTAAATGTAGGTAGTGGAGTCTATACGTTCATATATCTATCAAATACTTTGAGAAGAATTTTTAAAACGCCTATAACCGTTGTTGCTCAATTTGCAACTTTTCAAAAAAAGGTATTTCCCCTTTAATACACTTCATCTTTATATTATGATTGATGAATTAAAAAATGGAAAAAGATGATTTCAGGGAGAAGCATATAGCAATAGAAAGAAACGTATGGAGATTATATTCCCTTTAATGAAATGACCCTTCAATAGATTTGGATTCTTTAGAAGAGGACCCATCATAATTATCATCATCATTTCTTATTACTTTTTCCTCCCATTTCTTCAAAGCAATTGCAATTAGCCACTGATAGCCAGATGTTTTTTTGGGTAGGGTCATCCCCCTGGTTCTTTTTTTTTTTTATGACTTTCGCACTGCTCAACTAATTCCACATGATACCTTACACTTCCCACCAGCAATAGGTTACCAGTAACTCTGCCACCAAGGCTATCATCCTAGTTCTTTTAGCTTTTTCTTTTGATAAGCACATTTTATTATTATTATTATTATAGAAATAAGAAGGTTGAGGAGGTTATCCTTCATTTTGTTTTTGTTTTTCCTTTTTCATACCTAGTAGCTGGTCTTTTCTTTTTCCTATAAGGCAGGAAAGAGAGAGAAAGAGAAAGAGAATTATACAGTATGAAACACTCTTGGGTGCTCAACTACATATCTTTCCTTGTAATCTTACAGTTCTCTTTTCAACGCCTAACACTAAAATGGACCTTACAAGACGACGCAAATTTGGACTAGTTGGATAAGTGTCAAACTTGGTGAAAGGACAAAAGAAAATAAGCCACATACAGGGCATGGGTCTTGTCTGCCAATCATGCAAACCGTCTGATTGGTTGAAAACTAGAAAAACGTATGGAAATTTTATTATACATGATGTCTTTGTTGGAGGGCGTTTGATTAGAGAGAGAACTGAATGATTAATGATTGATGGTTCCCGTCTGGACCAAAGTATTGCAAAGTAGTCGTATTAGAACTAAGAAGAATGATAATAGGGACATGCCATATGCAAGAAAACTGAAGAAAGACGATAGAGATGTTTCCCATTTCACAATCATCAGATTGAAGTCTGGCGGCAGTAATTACGGAACAAAAAATATCATATGAAACATGAAAAACCTCAAAAAAGAATTTGATAATCATGGAAGGTACCGGATAACTCTATCCACCAAGGCTTCGACATATGGAAAGAAATCACCTAATGTTTTATTTCTCCTCTAGGATTTGAACTCGAGACCTTATGATCCACAACCCACTTCATTGGCTACTAGGCTACACCCTTGGGTGCATATTTTTTTTTTTCATAACCTTGTGGAAAACCATCAAATTGTTCCCAATTAATAAATTTGGACAGCGGGAAAAAAAGGAAACTGTATTTCAAGGAAAGGCTGAAAAGAGGTGACAATCAAGAGCCTCTTTCAAACAAATTAGAAAATCTAATAAGCTAGCATATCTATGGTACGCGAATGAAAGAATCGCTGGATATATACTAACAAAAGAAATAACAATAATTTTACCTGGTTCCTTTAATGACGAAACTAGTCACAAGAGGCAACTGCTAGTGCCACACTCAGATCATTTGAGGTTCCGCATATGTACATTCTGTATGTTTCTAGTTCTTGTTGGTAACCCCTTGGTGCATGACTAGCATAGTAATTTTCGCTAAGGTGATCACGTTTGGAAAATATGATCTCTCGCAATGTTGGTTCATGGCCATTTAGAAGATTTCCCATGCTTAAGACTTTCCTCCATGATTGATTCACAGTAGGTGGAGTGAACATGCTTGCAACTACCTCTCTTTCTTGTTGCCTAACTTCTTGTTTCTTATCGAAATCCTAACATAACAAAATTGCACCGTATAAAATGAGAAAGCAAGAGATAAAGGCACAGGTAAATTCACCCTTGTTTAAGGAAAAATATTAAAAACGACATCTTCAGCCACAAAGACTTAAGCGAGGGGACGAGAGGTATATGCTGTTAAGCAAGTTAGGAAATGTGTTAATAATTCTTGAGTCTTGACCAAGACGTCAATCTCTCATTCTAGTGATAGAAAAAGAGAAAGAACAAGAGATATAAAATCATACCTTCTTCTCATCACCACCAATTGATACTGTTCCCATTTTTGGTAGATAGAAGTTGTAGTAGTCATTGAAAATGGATTCTGATAGACGTGGTGCTTGCAAGAACTTCTGATGAAGAGATGCAGCAAGTGTTATCAAACTCTCAACATGTCCAAAAATTGCACAGAGTCGCTTCAGGTCTTCAATATCTTCAGTGCCAACAGAAAGGCTATTTTCTGCAACAAAAAAGGTCAACCTGTTAATTTACGAGCTCCTAAAAACCTACTGCAACTCAATAACATACTAGAACAGAAAATATACTTTGCAAGCATCTGAGAGTGGCTGCCATAGTGAGGTAAAGTTGTCCAATTCTGGTGGTCAGCTGCTTTAGGCCTCCAAATGACGTTCTGTTTAGTGTGTCAGCTGCTGCTTTAAAAGCAGTAGAAACCATTTGTCCCAACAATTCATATGGACGCAATGTTTCCAAATAATGAAGAACCTACACAAGTTACACGATACAAATTACTTCCAATCAAATCAAGAAGCTACTCCATAAAGGTGCAATTTTAAATGGATTGACCAAACTACATAAACATTTTGCTATAAAGCTTCCCTCGTGCCCTTTCTTAGTTGGTCCACCTCTATGCCCTAAAACCCTCCCCAGCCAGAAAACCCGACTCGAACTCTCAGGCAATATACTGCAAGTGTTCAAGGAAGTCAGAGACGATGCTGATTTGGTGAAAGATTACAAACGTAAGGAATCATCTGTCTGGATTAAAGAGGGGGCAATAGATGAATAGGGCAAACAGATGGAATAGGCTTGTTGAGTTATTCAATAGAGAGGAATGCTCTGGGGTCTCCAAATTTTAGTCTCTGGAGGACCAAATATTCCACCTTCAACTAGTCTGAGGGAAATAAACCCCACAAACTCTACTCCAAGGATCAAAACCTGCAATTTGTCTTAACTAATTTACTGAAATTCTCATGAAGAATTATGATGGATCACTTATACCAGAATATTATAAATGAGCTTGGCTTATGCAAGTGTGCAATCTCAGTATACCTTTTCTCCTTCTTGATTTGGATCCAGAAGGGGCTTCTGGTCAGAAGCTGGCAATGGAGGTGCCTCATTCCAAATCTTTCTCCATGAATTCCCATGCTCGGACATTCTTTCTGAAAGTTTTCCACGAGGTGGCCAATCGTTTGTTGACTCTACTACTGCATTGGTGTTAGATTCTACCTTCTCCATATTATCATCATTCTCCCAGTCTCTGGGTGAATGCCATCGAATGAAATCTTCAAACACAGCATCGGGATTTGCTGCTTTAAAAGCAGACATATCTGTTGCAGAATGCGAAGGATAATAAAAAAGTGAATAAGGAGAGAAGATTAATTCTTCAAATATCAGCAAGCAAAAAATAATTGGAAATGAGCAAGTCTAGTGTGATCCATACAACCTGCTACAGCAGAAACAAAAAACTACATGGAAAAAAAATCAAGGATTTGATTCACTTAGACAATTAGGAAGAAATTGTTTATGTACACTTTCTAGAACCGAGAGAAGCTTGACTAAATCTGATGAAAAAGTTCTCAATCTATAACATTTTGGCCTGAGATACTTGATCCATTTAAAAAATGCTAATAAGCTCATAATTAGTACAATTGCTTCCTTGTGACCTTTTGACAATTTTTTTGCGAAGGTATTTCATAAATGATCAACACTAAGAAAGTGATGTCCAAATCTGTACATGTGCAGCAAAAAAGTAACTCAACAAAAGTCTAGTCCTTCTAAACATGTAAGGATTCTAACCCCATTTGACACTTATTAAGGTGTCATATCGTCTAACTTATGGATTCCAATTAGGAGATACTGTTCATAAAGGTGTATTACAACCCTACGAGTATGCTGTACAACTGGTTGGTTGGTTTGTCGCCAAAACACCTGACTATAGATTCTGTTTTCACATCGAGCACCAAAAGAACCATAATGTGCTGCCTTTCCTTCCACAATTAGATGACAATATAGACAATTAACAAACCCATCCACAAACTTTTGACCAAAGATCCTTAATTATTTTAGAAGACAGCCCTTAGTCAACTGATGTTTCAGCCAGTGAAAAACTGAATTAAGTGTTATTTCAACCCGAGTAACAGTGTCTTGTTCCAATAACTCTTGAGGTAAAACAGAAGAATGTGTTAGCTATTGTGGTTATGCACAAGGCATCACAAGATGCACATCCATCTATTTTTTGCATTTTCAAACTCTTAAGTATCTCATGATCTCAGCACACAACAGCCAACAAGCTGAGATCCTCAAGATGCTCACTTGATGCTTTAGTCAAGTGAGAAGAAACCTATAACTTGCAGTGGAATTTCCTTCGGATTGAGCTGACATCCGTTACGGTCGTCATTCAATTGAAAGAATCTCCGTTCCAGAACCGTACGTGAGATTTTTCACCTCATACGGCTCCTCCCTTACGTGCATAATGAGAATAATACATAGAATCAAAAAAGATTCAACGATGAAAATATTCTCATTATGAACTCAGCAGGGCTAGTGTTATTACAAGAAATCTCTAGTCAACCGACTCGATCATCAAATTATAAGTTCATAACCCTAGTCCATTCCCATTTTGGGCGGAACAGATCTACTAATTCTTTGATTCCAATTAGTAAGAGGGATCTTGAATTAAGAAATAGACCCTAGAAGCTAAAAAAGGCTATCCTCAGCAATTGCAATTGACTAATAAGAACCATATAACCTTTGTTGCTTGATCCTTCAAAAATGTTGTCGGGTGTGTGTAAGATCCTCCAAAAGTTATTCATTTGGAGGATCTAACATGGCTGTAGCAACATTATATTTATTGAGGATCCGAGTAACATAGTGCTTAACACATACAAATGTGCCTAAGACAGCAAGAAAGCCTTTAAGAAAATAGAAGGTACAGAAGTTCCTACCTGATGACAATATGTCTTTCTCTAGTTGGGCAGAAAATCTCTGCAAAAAAGCATTAGACGTTCCATTGTCAGATGAAATAATACCAATAGTGGAAATGAGAAGACTTTATGAAGTAACTGATGGATAGCTTAACATAAAACAACTGTTTCCCCAGGAAATATTGCAATAGAAATCTATGGATATGTCCTTCAAGCAAGACTAGGATAGTCAAAAACACAAACCAATACCAAACAGTCCAAATAATAGAAATTTGCCACACCTTGAGTGATTTTTAAAAAACAATCTTTAATTGTTAACTCTAGACGTAGCTATTGAATACAAAGTGGTAGCATCGTTTCAAAATTTTCTCAAAAATAGTAATAATGACGAGAAAACTTTATGGTGGCTCAAAAGTGAGAGAGTGGAGTTTAGTGAAGAGACCAAAACCTATAATTGCTGAAATCAGTAACGGGAACATGGGGCAAATAAGTTTTAGAAATTCAGGAGAGAGCAAGGTAGTTATTCTAGAGTTTTCAGTTTATATGCAGTTTATTAGTATATATATGAATTACAAATTTTCTATTATATATCAGGCGGAAAAGAGACTACTTCACCATGATCATGCTGTTTATGCCATATCATTAATGGAATGCAATTGAATATTTCTTCATATTCAGGATCATCAATAAGGATGATTCTCTACCTGAGACATGTATACGGATTTAAGTACCTAGAGAGCCCTTTAAGCTCCTTTTCCAAATGCCATCACACAACCAATCATCTAGGAGATCTACTTGCAATGTAGTGCAGTGCTTGTTAGCAATTTCTTAAGCAGAAGATGTAAGAATTGGTGGGAATTACAATGCCATTTCTCTTATTGAACATGTTTAGTACTAAACAAAGCGAGAAGTCATAGAAAACATTATCATGTGTTCTATATGACCTGAAGCCAGGATTCACGTAGCTGATTCACCAATAAACCATTAAATTGGCATTCATATATATGGATGGACTATAGACTTCTTATAATAGCAATCATTCTTCATTCATTTACAGTATGCAATGACTCTCTACAAGAATAGTAACAGCAGCAAATTTCATGATTATCAGAAAAATGAATATCTATAATAGAGCTTTGAGCTCACAAAAGATTCACCAAGGGCCTCAACGGCGTGGAGACGTTCTTCATGCATGTCTTCAGTCATAAGTGGTGGATCCTATAAAAAAAAAAATTAACATCAAAAGGTTGCCATTATATCATAAGCAAATGTGGCAAGAAAACAGAAGACTGATAAAAACAACAAATATTCAGTCAGCAGTACAAATAAATCAACCTGTGTAAATGGAGCATGCATGTTCTGGTAAGATTTCAGAAGCATCATAGACCCCACAATACCAGCCGATCCCCTCCTGATACATGCCGAATGCTTTGGAATTGGATCACCTAACTTCACAGCATCAGAATGTACAAAACTAGAAATATCACTTTCAGGATCATTTGGATGATCTGGTGTTGACAGACTGCAGAGAGAACAGGAAACCAACTCAGTTCAGTTCAAAGGGCAGAAATTCAAACTAATACAGATTAGTAGGTTTTTGAAACATAATACTAACTCCGTCAATTTGTTTGTCCGGTTTTGACTTGGCACAAAATTTAAGAAAATAAAGAAGACTTCTGAATCTTGTGGTCTTAAACTAAAGATATGCAAAATGTACCAAAATTCCCTTTAAACTTGTGATCTTAAACATGCCATGTGGAAAGTTAGAATTAAGGAGTTGCCAAAAAAGGAAAGAGGCATTCTTTTTTAAACGGACTAAAAAGGTAAGTAAGACAAACAAATTGAAACAGAGGGAGTATACCCACATATTGCACAAAAGCGCATGCATTTTTCCCTGACTAAATTTAGTCCAATGCTGCAACTTTAAAACCTATGGATCTCCGATCCAGATGTAAGCCCTAGACTAGGTAAGCTTGCCCCAGCGCCAAAGCAAAACCCAAAATAAAAAGATGAATAAAAGGAGAAATGGCCAGATCATTTTGGATTAGCCTATCTTCCTTTAGGAAAGTATAAAGAGAAAGTCAGACACCCATTGTGACCCAACATCATATTTAACTATTTAGATAAAACATTGCCTCAAACGAGCCTCATTTAAGTCGAAAATGGGTCCAAATCAAGCATCTGGACTTCCACCAATACCAGCAAAAATTGAAATTCCCTAAGGGTGAAAAGAGGGAATATTCTCATTTAGAGTCAAAACAAACCATGACAAACATTAAAAAAATTTAAGTGCTAAAAACAATAAGCAAGAATAAATGAATTAATGAATCAGTTCAGTTAAACACCATAAGATACAGCTTATAGAGTGTAGACTGCCGCGGCATAAATCGCCAGGTTTTAAAATCATAGGTGCTTCAATTCCTCCATCATGACAAAAATCATAAGACTTGACCTTCATGCAACTTAGCATTGTAAAATAGACAAGAATAGCAGTACTTAAAATGCAGAAAAACTGGAATGACATAGTTTAGAAAAACTAGATTGGCTGACAATCGACAAGCATTCAACAAGTAATACAAAAAGTTCTCACTTGCTTTTCACCTGTCACATTCAAAAAAAGAAGCCTCAGTATCTCCATCTTCAGAAGATATGTCACTCTGGATCTGAGAGTCTCCCTATATTACATAAGTTAATCAATATCCTGACAGGAAATTAAGTTATAACAATCCATTGATGTTCTTAAACGCTTAAAAACTTTCAGATAGAAACAATGTAGACAATTGTCATAAAAGTACCTTAACATGAGCGGAAAGGAAAAAATTGTTTTCGCCTGCCTTTGGACACTCTTGATTCAACTGACGCTTTTTATCAATGCAAATTGAAAGCTACATATTTGGGAGATAAACCAAAGTTAGGCCAGATAGATTATTTACCGTTGCCATATCTTTAAAAGAGACTATCAAAGAGAAAGGGTAAAGGAAAGTATCATTCACTAGTACCCATGAAACCTCCATATTATTCAATTTAGAATACCATTTTATTGCACTTTTTCTTAGAAATATTTCGTTATTCAAGACTGATCTTGGAAACAGATTTATTAGGAAGCTCATGACAATCAGGATAACTACAAACTAACAACTTAAAAAAAATCTGAGACTTCGATTCATGTTTTTGCAAGATATAAAATAAGAAAGCTTGGGGATTAAATCTATGCCAAAAAATTGAGGTACACTGGGCTTCAACAAAACTGCTACAATGAAAATCAAGGAAAACAGTGGGAAGACAGCGAGAAGGCAGTGAAAGAAAGGAAATACGTGAACTGGCAAAATATTCAGACACAATTTACATGTTGAAAGATAAAACTAGTTATTGTGGCATTTGGAGATACACTATCAAAAGCCAGACAGGTATGGAAGTCCTGCTCATTATTTTCTTTATAAAAAAAAAAGTCCTGCTCATTATTTTCTATTTCTCCGTCAAGCATTACTGCAAGTGACTTACCATGTGTAATTTCTGGTTAATTAAACATGTAGATAGGTCGACTACACCACTGGCTTGCATTCTAGGTAATGGCTGTGACTCTTCCCAACACCACCGAACTTCTCGGACAAACTCTATCCAGAATGCCGCAATAGCTAAATAGACATCACAGAAAAAATATGCCTTAGGGGGGGAAAGAATGCTGAAGTAACTTAATGAAGGAATATACTAAGGAAGTGATTTCTTGAACTTTTTCAGTCCATTGAGTCAGAAGGTACCCCTTATATTGCAATCACCAAACCAGAGAGAATGCAGACAGAACTGGCCAAAAAGTGATTCAAGAGGAGCGCCTTTAATGGTACGAGAATTTTCATGATCTCCTTCAGCAAAATCAAGTTGCAGGGCACCAACTGTATGAAGAAATTGAAATGAAGACAAGATAAGTCAACCGAATGTTTCTCCCTCCATTATAAACTAAATTTGGAACTCCAACACCATATTGACCAATTATATTCTGAAGAATACACTTCTCATTATGTCTGATTTCTAATTCTCTTCTTGTTGTTAAAAGAGACTCGTCACTAGTAGGGTAAACCAGATCAAAGTACTCTGCCTAAATATGGCTAGGTCAGCCAAGAATCCAGCTGGATTAACATATCTCCACATCATTTCTCTATGATGAATGAAACATGTATCTAACTAGTGAACAATAAGAGGAATTAATTTGCTCTATCTAGCTGTTGAACTTCATGGTTTTCAGTTATACAAACAACAGTTGTTTTTTTGGTAGTTAAGTGCGTTTTTAAGGAATAGGAGAATGTACAGCAAAAATTTAAGTTGATATGAAATAACACTAACCTAAGCCATTATCACTCCCCTGCCTCCATTTTCCCTCAATCATTTACATCTTGCAGATTTAAATGTATAAGTCATTAATCATATGTCTAACCTACAGTAAATAAAATTAGGTATAGATCCATCAAAATTGAAACCTCAGGAAGCAGCAGTTACCGTTTCAGAATTGCAATCCAAGTGGGAGACATAGAAAAGGCTACACGTAAAGAAAAAGAGAACTCGTGATATACCTTCATGAAAGAGGTCTTTAAGAACTCGATCAAGGACAGTTGGGGGAGGTATAACTGCAGTAGACTTCAAATTCTCAGGTCCGGGGTTCTCTACTGCACCAAAAAAAAAAGGAGCAGATTAGTGAACAAATGCATCAAATCAAAATCTCCACATTTATACAAATCTGATATTGCAGCCCAATTGATCATAAAATTGCAGATGATTTGTGCACAGTTGTAGAACCTGAAATAAAATCTTCCACAAATTTAGCGTCCAGTGACATATGCAAAGCGTCAATTAAGAGCAGCAACTGTGATGCGAATCCAATTCTCTTTCCGCCACAACCATCACTTCTGAATTCACCAAACGTGTTTATGAAGTGAGACTCCCAATTAGTGCGCAAAGTTCAGTCCAAACCAATCAAGATTGAATCAGAGGAAGATATTAGATAATATAAAGACCCCCCCAAAAAAAAAAAAAAATGATAACTAGGACCTTCTAGAGAAGCTTAATCTTGCATAAAAACATTTTTCAGTGTTTTCGACGCAAGTGGTAGTCAGCCAATTACATGTTACCTTCTCAAAAAGAAAAGTATTAGTCACTCACTAGTCGACAATTTAGTTGAGAAAGTTCATCTACCTAACTGATGAAAAGCTGTGTGAGTGGTAAAATACACAATTTAAGATATCTTAAACTACTGCACAGATAAACTGACTTAGCTTTACTATTCACAGGTTGCTGGTCAAACATTAGCCACAGCGACCCATGGGAACGAACAGAAAGCTTGCACTTTTGAGTAGTTAGCATCCCGTTCATCAAGTAATTAAGCCCGCGGTCAAAATTTAAGTTCAGCGGGGATATCCTGTTGAACTATATAAGCTTCTTGTTGCCAATTTTATCTACTTTTGGAAGGAAAAAAATGAATGGAGAATTAATTAACGATCTTGCCGATGTTATATACTTCAATGATAATCAACGTTTTTTTGTCACAGCAAAGTGGCTAGCAACTAGTGTAGAGAAAAATTTTCAAAAATGATCACCTGTCTTTCACTATATTGAATCATTGACTACTAAAGGAATTTAAAAACATTATATGGATATATGGTGATTATATTTATTTGTGTGATGTAAATGGCTGCAGAGACTTTGATAGGAACACATCTCACTGAATAGTATGTGCAGATCTTTTTTCTTTGTTGACAAGGGAACCCATAGTCGCTAATCTTCAGGTGTGCACAAGGAAACCCCACTACAATGTAATAGCCCGAGGACCTCACACAGGAGAGGTAAATCGCACTAGGCAATGCCCGTGCAACGTGCTCAACAGAGAAAGCAAGCAGGGGGTTTCGAACTTGAAACCCCCCATCTGGGAGATCACATGCTCAACCAGCTCGGTCACCCTTGACAACAATCCATAGAGCTACCATTACATGCACATAGCAAACAAGAATCTCAATGAAACACACCCAGCAGGCAAATGAACACTTGCTAAATCACAAAATTTACCAATATAATTTGTAAGGAAGTGGTGGAGAAGACCCAAGTCTGCCATTTTTGATGAAGCAAGAGTGAAAAAAATGTGAGTATTCGTAGTGTCTTACAGAATCTCAGATAAACATGGAGATATTAACCACTTCTCAGCCTCAAGAGGTGACACATTTTCCAGCTCAGCCATTTCAAGTGAACTCTCTATCGCTTTCTCTGACCATACTGTAAGCAGCTCAAACCCTGTATCGTTAACAAATACATCTAGTAAATCAATAACGCAAATGGACAGAGAATTATAATTAAACTAAGTTCAATCTCTTGTACCAAAAAATATAGCAAAAAGTAATAGCTGGATAGAAAAAGCTTATAATACATTGTTACAACCCCCTAAAAGAAAGTCATTCTCTCCAATTAAAGCCTCGAGGTACTCACGAATAATAGTAAGAGCCAAAAACCATATATGTTGATGAAAAAAATTTGGCTGATTTATTCATAAATGTTGTACTAAGAAGAGCTCCCAGTTGTAAGCAAAGATCCAAACACTTAATTATGAGAACTTAAAGCAGCAACTCTGCAAACTCAGGTTAAGATGGGTCTTATGTCACTCCCCCTGATGAGCTCCGACCAGATCTGATAGTGCAAAATACAGTTATTAATCTCCTCAGCAACACAATTACCTCTTAATGGGTCCTCAGCAGAGTACCACTCACTCCAAGGACAATTATCATCCCACTGTGTTCTACTCTGATGGTTGCTTTTGGGACTCTCCCCAGATTCGGTAAAACCTCCCTCAGATTCTTGTACATCATCATCCTCACTGTAGGGAAGTGTACGATAGGTCATCTTCATCTTGAGATTTACTTGGAAAAGATGCATGGATAGGTCCATATTGGAGAAAGCCTTGAGCAAGGAATTCAAAATAGGTTATATTAGAAGGACATTAGTTGAAGATAATTAAAAGCTAATACAACTAGTAACATAATTCCTTGAAAGCAAGAACAATGCCATTGTCGAGAACATATCATTCATTTGGCTAAAAACTGGGCACGAACATTGTAGAGCCATCTGAGTAAGCCATAAAAAGCCAATTTTTTTTATGTTTTATTGATATTGGCAAACCCCACCCCAAACTTTCCAATGCAGGGGCTTGGCTACTCAAACCCCCAACCCTATAGTTGGAAATGGAGGGTCCTTACACCAAGCTGTCCCTCCTTTGTCGTGTCACAAAAATGCCAACTAAACAATGTGTATAAAGAGGGATATTGTGAAATAAAATTAAATGNGGGGGGGGGGGGGGGGGGGGGGTGTAAGGAACTGGGCATGATATCAATATGCTGCTCTTTCAGAATCCAAAATGTAACTATCATCTGATTTAAAGAAGAAAGCACAAAACTGAGACCAACCAATTGCAAACTGTGCAAAAGTAGCTCATGAAGCATGAAGTTTATGTACAGCTTAGGAAATACAGCAAGTCATCCAGAATTGTAAGATCGACAAACCATCAGAAACTACAAATCAATTGGAATATCAAAAGTCTACACGAGAAGAACTTACAAATTTAGAAACAAATAGCTCATACAATCCCTCCAAATGCATAAGCTTCACTGGCACCTGGCTACCTATACGATCAGCTTCAAACCGTCTAGTGAAGAGGGTTCCCATGTTCTGGATGCCAATGTATGCTTTCCGAGAAGGATCATGCACTGGAACAAATGCCGGCCAAAAACTGCATGGTCTGAGCATATCAACCATTTCCTACATTGTTCACTATAGAAAGGAAGAAGTATAACAAACATAGAGCCAAGAGTTGAGTTCTCCTTGAAGAAAACCTAAGTACCGATATGATATCAACTTATTCTTTTCCGCATTTTTTTAACCCCCCCTTTTATTAATAAAGCAGGTTTCCCAGAGCCCCTTTTTAAGAGATAGAATGAAAGGTGTACTGAAAATTCTGCATTTTTTAATTGGTTGCCACTTTTACTAGTTACTAGCATAATGACTTTTCTTATTGATGGAATCCACTCGTTCACATAACTGGTACAGCTTTCCAAGTAAAAGTTTCAAGCTAGATAAAACATTACTCACAAAAAGCACCACGAAAGTGGTTGAGGTTTACAATACTACAAATTTAGCCTCTCTTTAATAGTTTAGAGGGCTAAGAGAATCGAATAGTGTATCGGGGTAGTTTAAAGTATTTTTTTTAAAACAGGTAAATATTGAGTATATTAATAATAAGAATAATAGACAGCCTAGCACTAAGAAGGTACTAGGACATTACAACAATAGAAATCTCCCAATACAAAAAGCAAAAAGATGGATTCCTTCTGTACAGAGTACTATTCCTGTAGAGAATCTATGAAATTTAGCATGCTATTTTCATCTTTGACATCCTGTAGGTCGCACGAAAAAACTAAAAGCCATTAACATCTGAATTTGATCTTCTGCATAGCATCTACTTTCCCTTTGAAACATCTTGCATTCCTTTCCTGACACCACCCAACAAATACAAGCAGCTATTGTATTCCAAATCTTTCTCAAAAGGTTTCTTTACTACCCCAACATCCCAGCTGCTTAAAAGTTCCTTTACTGAGTTAGGCATAATAAACATACAGTACTGAATAGGTTGGAAAATAAGGACCAACTGACTTGTCACTGGACAATGCAGAAAAAGATTGTTGCTACTTCCCTCTATGTTTTAACACAAAAAGCACCTGCTGCATAATGACAAACCTCATCTCTGTAATTTGCACTGAGTCAGGCAGGCCTCATGAGAGACCAAACACATAAAACAACAGATCTTATAAGGGGCATTGTTCTTCAACGGGGTATTTTAAAGTAATTCAGGGAACATTTGAAACATCAGCCGCATGCCGCTTGCTAAAGGGAAAAGGCATGTCACATAGCTTTTTCTTCTCATGATTCTCAACAAGCCAACATTTCTTACTTCACATTAACCGCAACTTACATACATTCTATTCAAATCTATATACTAGAAGCGGGAAAATATTCTGTTTCTGTTTATCAATTTCTCCTTTGTTTCAGCCTCATCAATCTCCACGGGTTTTGTTTAAAAAATTAACCTTCCAATATAGCGCACCTATGTATGATCAAAAAATAAAATCTCACTGACAGAACATCAATGCTCCACCAAAATTTATTAGATCTCTCACTTTGATTTTAGTGCTTTAGCACATGATTTGGAAAAAGAACGATGAGTGCTTCAATTACCAACAGGAATAAAACCTAGGCTAATAACTCAAAAGTAACGAAGTAAATAGAATGGTACCATCCTGTGACAACATACCCCGAACAATTTGACAATGCAATAGCAACTGCACTTAGAAGTTTGCTGGCCTCCGGTCCATCAAGAACCACGCCACTGGCACTTTGAGGAGCAATCACCTAGAGATGAGCATTACGAATTCAGAGAGAAAGCAAAACATTATGTACTAGATGAAGGTACTAAATACACAAGAAACAGGTCATCTTTCTGTGTGGACATGAATGAGGGAAAAAAGATAGAGATACCAGGAACTCATTCACTCCAAAAGACAGTTGCAGATTATGCAATTCACAACTCCAGTCATTTCCGTTTCCTCGACCAACTAAATTCAAAAGATTGGTTAGATAAGTCAAACATGAAAACACCCTCAGATGGATTTTTGCAGCTGAATTATGTGCATACCATCATTGTGTGTTCCAAAATAGTACTCCATGCAATAGCTTTTCATCGCATACTTCAGGTCAGTTTTGACCTTATATAGGCCCTCAGCGATATTCAAACTGATAGCACCCTTTCTCTGTCATTAGATAATATGTAAGATACACAAACAAGAAATTCATGAACAACATCCGAGGACCTGTTGGTCATACATCTACCAGAAGTATCAACTCAATGTAATATATAGTCAAGAAACTCTATCAATTATAATTCAAGTCAAAGCATCACGACAAGACTAAGTCCCACGTCATTTGAATTGAATAGGAAATATACATATGCCAGTGTCCGGGAATATCATTAACATTTGAAAGAGATGATTGATCTGACCAGCAATTACTCCAGTATCAAGTACTTTAATATAGTAATACAACCAAAGTGCACCAAACTAGGAGCAAAATAAAAGCAGATAACTATACCAGGGTATCCATTGAACTTTCGGGAAGCTATTATAAATACTTTCAGACTTTTCTCTCTGCAGCTCTCTATGGGTATAGTTAAAGCAGTTCTTTGTAAGATGTTTTAGCAAACATCCAAATCAATCAGTCAACTATGACCAAACTAGTGACTACAAGAAGCCTATATATCCATACGGCTCTATTTGGGCTCATTGCTTTCCAATACTCTATAATATTTCTATTAAGACAAATTAGAGGTTCTCTGAAACTAAATGTTATCCTATCTAATACTTACTCCAACACTGACATACAAATGTCTGCCCAGACTTGGGTAAACACGAGACTTAGTGTAAGTATAATAACAACAGCTAAGCCTAAACTCAGACTATATGGATGCTAATTCCTATGTAGATTCATTATACTTTGACTATCTTTACTCTAGCTGTCAACTTACCACTATTCCTTGAGATGGATGCAGTAAACAGCAAAATTGCTACCTCAATTGAAGAATAACTATAGCAACCTTTATCTGAATTATTTAATAGACTTATTATTCAGTCTACTAAATTTGAAACAGATGCTTCAAAGGCCCAGTCCCTAGCAAGATTTTGTTAGGGGCCAGACTAATAACTAAAGTAATGGTAGCAATGCTAAACTATAATCATTAGCATTGTTGCCTAGTGCGGGTTACCTCTCCTATGTGGTTTGCGAGCTATTGCATAGGAGCGGGGGTTTTACCCTGTGCGCACCCAAAGGGTAGCGGCTGCGGGTTTCCTTGTCATCAAAAAAAATAAAATAATAATAATAATAATCATTAGCATTGTTCAGCTCTCCTGAAAGAGATTGAGAGGGAGAATTTGAACTTCTGGTATAGTATATGTGCACTATTTTGAGTCATATGTATTGAGTCGAAATTATAATCACTCGGATGCAAATTTAAAATGATAAACTATGAATCGCCATGTTAAAATAATCTGAAGTAGGAATTTGAAAAAAATCATACCAACAAATTCTTGGTGCCATCAGCCAACCACTGCCGGCAAACTGCCTCTATCTCGGATATGAACCTACAGAAATAAACAGTAACTTCAGATTCTATGCCCTGTATATATCATGATCTAAGCTTTGAGCATTGAGGACACAATAAGTAAATGTAGTAACTTGTTATGGTTGAAGAAAATACCTTTCCCATGAAGAAGCCAGGGTAAAATCATCAAAATGTTCAAACTGCAATCAAACAATTAAAACAACATAAAACCTTCCACCAACATTGAAACACAAAATCTAAAAATGAACAATCTTTTGAAGTTTTGCAGCTAAGGATCTACAAGTTCCCTCCTTTTTCTTGCAATCCACCTATTACTTTCCTTATGGCAAATACATCTCAAATGTCGCCCATTGACTGATAAAAGCAATGAGCATCATACAAGTTTTAGAATGTCCAGAAAAGAGCCAAAAATACCCATAAACTTCTCAAAATAGGTCAAGTTTATCCCTCATTACGTTTTTGAGTAAAAAAATTCCTTCACCATTATAATTTTGGCTTTAAAATACCCTCCAACTATCCGAACGGATCAAAAATAGCCTTCCTTCTAACGGTTGTTCCAAAACATGACCAAATTACTCTTGCACTATTCCAAATGGACAATCAGTACAAACTACAGAATACTACTTTAATCTGGTTCAAGTTAGAAACCTAGCTCTTTGACAAAATTGCACAGAAATCCCAATTTGTATGGACGATTTATCAGATTTTAGGCTTAATGCGTAGTATTATAAAAAAGTCGCAGGATAATTAAATTAAATTTATCAAAAGAAAAAAAAAACAATTATGAAAGTACCTCCTCTTGTAGATCGTCATCCTCAACGGAGCTAGACATTTTGCTAGTTGACGCCATTAATTTTTCGCAGAAATCAAAATCTACAGTTCTTAATTGTTAATTACAAGACGATTAATTAGGGATTCTACCTCGAACTATAAGGATTTTTGATCGAAGACTGTGAATTACAACTCGTAAATTTAAATTGGATCCTTTGCTAGTATAATTTTTGAAGCAACTCGTGCAGATTTTTGGGCGTCGATTATGGGTAACATGTGCAGAGAGAGACCTGGAGAGGGAAGAAGAAGATGACGGTTTGGCTATGACGGCGTCACTTTACGTTGAGGTGTTCTACTTAACGACATCTTCTTATTCGCTAGTGACTGACGGAAAGAACCCGCTCTATATTCCTATCTGATAGTGTAATTAAAAAAAAAAAGCAAAAGATGGCAGGAAAAAATTGGCCATTCAATGTTTATATTACGCAAAAATAATTTATAACTCTTGTATAGTTAAATTAATTGGATAATATAAGTTAAAGTACAAGTGTGAGCAAATGACGCTGAGCTAGCAGCCTAATGCTTCGATTACTAGTTGATTGAATTCATAGCTTTTCAGTCCTATTTTTTATACGGTTAAATTTATACAAATTGTAACGTTAAAATTTAATAACTTTATTGAATTACAATCTTAAAATTATAAACTCTAATTCTAACTTCACTTTTGCGATCAATTTTTTTTTTAAATCAAGAAAGGACTAAGTGGAGTGGTGGTTGGGATAAGAATTAATGATGAGAGACATGGAACTAAGGAAGGTATCATTTGTCAAAGACTTGATGGATTAAAATAGGAACAAATCAGATTGCAAGAATTGTATTAGGTCATAATTAAAAATTACTAGTATAACTTGCTACGTTTTATCACATCTTGTCATATGTTGATAGTGTCTAGCATTTATTTTGGCACATAGTAAGAAATTGAAAATGAAAATGAAAATTCTTCGTAAGCTACTTGCTTAAATTAATAATTAGTAAAAATTTCATATCTTTAATTGCATGTTTTTTCTAAAATAACAAATTTCTTTCATGTTTATGACCTTCGTTTGCCAATAATCTACCTAATTTGTTTTTCTTTAGAGTTCAAACGTGTTAATATCCATATTGATGATGTCTAACATTATCAATACCAAAAGATCATAAGATTGAAGAGAGAGTAACAACAATTAAAAGATAGAAGGGGACACAACAAAGAATTGATTGTGCATTTCATTCCAAAAGATCAAACCATCGTACTTCCACTTCCACTTCCACTCCCACTCTCCAAAACTTATCATATCTCAACTTTTTATTCCATACCTTCAAAATTACAAAAGACATGATTAATATTTATGTTTTAACTAATACGTATAAAACATATAAATAGAAATAAAATTTTAAACTCGCGAAATGCAATGTGTTTTTAATGAATTTATTTCCTCACAATATTTTTGAGGTGTTGGATTATTTCCATAAAAAATAGAGCAAAATATATCATTTACTGAAATAGACGGTTTGATGCAAAAATAAAAAAAATCATGACTCGAAGTTTGTTTGGATAAACCATTGTAGAAATTTTACAGAATCAATTGTATATAATTTTTAAACAAGACATTTGGTACTACAACCAACGGATATGATGTTTATTTGTATAGCTAAAATATGAATTTTGATTTCACAAAAGATAATTGTTCAACCAAATTTGAAAGACAAAAACAAAGCTAAGTAACAATGACAATATCAACATCAGACAGTGTGCATCTAATGAAATTGATTCACACGCGACCTCCAAATAAATTATGTAGTGCGCGATCTGAATCTAATTAGAACTTTAATATGAATGGGTAGAAAAAAAAATAACAATAATACAAGAACTTGCTTTGTTTCCAATTCTTTAAATTTTAAAAATATCTTCTACTTATATCTAATAAAAATTACTCCCTCTGTTTCACAAAAAGTGATCTGGTTTGACTTGACACGAAATTTTAGAAAATAAAGAAAATGTTTGAATCTTATGGTCCTAAATTAAAATTATATCAAATGTTCTAAATTGCCCTTCAATCTTGTGGCTTTAAACATGCCACGTGGAAAGTTGAAATTAAAATGTTACCAAAAAAGGAAAGAACTCATCCTTTTTTAACAGACTAAAAAAAAAATAAATTATTTTTTAAACGGTGGGCGTAACTTTAAACAAAACTATTCATTCCCAATTTTCAATCCAACCCAAAAGTCATGAGCTGAAATCTGTCCACACCAAAACCAACAAAGATCTCTGTAAAGTTATCATCAACACGAAGTATATAATCACATAGAATGAAAAAATACAGAACACGTGACCTACTAAGCTACACTATACATGCGACATGATTTACTTTTTCCGTTTTAAAATGATTTGTTGTATTTTAATTGAATACGAAATTGAAAAAAATAAAATAATTATTAAATCTTATAACTACAATTTTATATAAAAAAATTATTATAATATAGTAGGATTAATATTTTTAAAAAATAAAACAAACAATTAAAATAACAAAAAAATCCGGAAAGCAAAATAGAGGCCCACATCCCAAGAATTGCTTCAATCTCCGAGGACACCGAATGACAAATCGCTATCACTATTCCATGTTTAATCAGACATAACTATCATCACATTCACCACTCCGGCGGTCGCTTTAAGCTCACTCTTTTGTCACCGGTCCTATTTATTTCCCCACCATCTCCCATAAAACTACCCCTCAAGTATCCTCACACAGCCAAAAATATTACTTTCATCCTCTTCTCCAGTTATGTGTTAAGTACTATGTTTTAATTTCGAGAGTAAAACAAATAATTAAATTTGATAGAAATATTAAAAATATTTTGAATTTGATATAAATTATTAGTATTATTCCTAGATATTTTTAAAACTATTTTTTATTTTACTAATTAAACTCAAATTAACCTTTGATTAATGATATAACATGGCTAGTGGTCTCAAACTTTTGTAAGGGCGTGAGACTCTTAATAAAAAAATTAAGAGAAGTATTGAAAACATCCTTAAATTTGAATGAGAGTATAGGGGATATATTTCACTTATGTGACAAGATTATGAGTATATTTAAGTTCAGTTACTAAAGGGATGTTTTTAAGGTGGTATAAGGGTCTGAAAAATATTTAACTTTGATCGGATTTGTTGTTGCAATACCAAACTTTCATAGGACCTATTATCTTCCTAGACTATTTAATATCGTATTTTATATTTGTCCACGTGGACATAAAAAATAATGCAAAATTATAAATAGTAATGTGTCCATGTGGACACATATATACTTTTAAAATACACTATTAAATAGTTCTGGGGGTAAAAAAATACGATATTAAATAGTCTAGGGAGGTAATAGGTCCTTATGAAAGTTTAGTATTGCAACAGCAAATTCGNCCTTTGATTAATGATATAACATGGCTAGTGGTCTCAAACTTTTGTAAGGGCGTGAGACTCTTAATAAAAAAATTAAGAGAAGTATTGAAAACATCCTTAAATTTGAATGAGAGTATAGGGGATATATTTCACTTATGTGACAAGATTATGAGTATATTTAAGTTCAGTTACTAAAGGGATGTTTTTAAGGCGGGATAAGGGTCTGAAAAATATCTTAACTTTGGTCGGATTTGCTGTTGCGATACTAAACTTTCATAAGACCTATTACCTCCCTAGACTATTTAATACCGTAATTTAAACATATATATTTGTCCACGTGGGCATAAAAAATAATGCAAAATTATAAATAGTAATGTGTCCACGTGGGCACATATATACTTTTAAAATATACTATTAAATAGTTCTGGGGGTAAAAAATACGGTATTAAATAGTCTAGGGAGGTAATATGTCCTTATGAAAGTTTAGTATTACAACAATAAATTCGACCAAAGTTGAGGTATTTTTCAGATCTTTATCTCTTTTTAAAGCTATCACTAGTAATTCACGTTTAATTTAAAAGTGTTTTCAATATTTTTTCTCTTTAAACTATTGTTATTAGTGTGATATATGTAAAGGTGATATGTCCGTGATCTCATTTTTTACTTAAGAAAGTAAACTAAAATTATCGTGGATTCAAGTAAAACTTATCAGAATACAAACAGTAATGAATAATAATGCATATTGAAAAATCAACCTAAGGCAATCAATAGTTTTTTAAAATGAATTACCTAAAAAGGAAATTATATTGATAATTCATACAACAATAATTAACATACTTTGGTGTATTTCATTCATTACAACAATTTCCCTACTCTTTCTATATAAATAAATAACAATTTCTCTACTTTTCAGTCCATTTTTATAGAAACTTTTAGACCTCTAAGCTAGTGTTCACTTGGAGCTAGGCTCAAATCATATACACATAACTAACCATTCATATTATTAAAAATCAACAAGGAAGACGTGATATTCTGGATCTGCGTGCTTCAACTCATGGCAGCAGCATTGGAGTGCTGGTCCAGTAGAGCAAGTATGGATGAGGACATGGTAGAACAAATTCTAATGAGTAACAATGACAGATCGGAGGAGCCGCCGGGAAATAGTTGCTCAGCCGGTGGTGCTAGTTCTACCGGCGCCGGAAGCAATGGAAGTTTTAAAGAGTCCTCTGCGATGCAGAAGCGTTTACAGAGGCTGAGCCGGAATGTATCGGAGGCTATTGCGTCACTTAAGAACTCGCTCAACCTTGAATCGGTTCGTGACCCGCCCTCGGACCGGGTTGAGACCTGCCGGAAGCACGTTTGGGGAAGTGTGGTACGGGGCTTGACTCAGCTTTATCCTGGTAGTCAACTTCCGGAGAAGCTTGTCTCTAACATTCGCAAGCATTACGACTCTTTTCCACTCAGGTTTAGCATTTCTACTATTTATCAATAAACTCGTCGTTGCATTGTTAACGATGATTTTATATGTGTATGATTACAATGGCGGATCTAAGATTTAGAAATCCTGGGTTACGAGCTTAGAGTTTGAGTTCTAAATGTATGTCTAACTCTAGTTTTAGTTTTTTTTTTTTTTTTTTACATCTGTATAAAGTGTGACCTGTGGGTTCTCCAAAACTCCCGTAGTGTTTGCGCTACAGTATATACGTGATCATGAGCATCAAATTGAAAATGGATCAATGGAGTGGAGTGATTATCGGGAATTCGTATAATCAATTCCAACTAGTTTATGATTGAGACATACTAGTAGTAGTTGTTGACTTCTTGTTGTTTTGTGTAAGGTTTGGACCAAGAGCACTGTTCGGTTGGACCACCACAAGCTAGATATTTTCCTATTGTGTGTCACCGTCTAATTTCTTTGGCTTTGGTGCTGTTTGTTTTGGTAGTTGCATTTTCTTATATACTTGGCTTGTTTTTGATAGCTATGGGCAAGCTGGATTCGAAATGAAGGATGTGTTTCTACATATTAGATTGATAGAGCAGGCATCTGCAGAGGACCACCCAGCCATTATGATACAAGAGGTGTCTGATGATGAAGTCCAAGGGTCGATTTTCAAGTTGACATTTGCATGTAACTCCTCTATTTCATGGCCTGCAATGTCCGGGGCACTCGACAGCGCCTCAATTTGCTGCAAAAAGATACAGATCTTTGAAAAGAAAGGTTTTACATTGGGCGTTGTGATGCTTTTGGTTCAATCTGGGAAAGAAAAAATGTTTAAAGCTCGTATCGAGAATGTTCTTAAATCATCCCTTAAGAAGCCAAAATCTACTTCAATGAAGAAGCTGCCATTTGGCCTTTGTGGGACTCAAGAAGAGAACACAAAGAACAGAGAATATGGAGACATTGAAGAGGACTCTAGGCAGCCAACTTACAAAAATGGATTCGAAAATTTGAGCCCAAAGGTCCAGCTTCAAATGCCTTTACCTACTTCTTTGTTTACAGTCTCGGTCGATGAATGGCAGACTGTGTTATCTGGTGGGGATGAGATTGGAAAGTGGTTATTGAGCTCTGATAATCTTGAGTTCGTCGATCAGATTGGACCTAGTACATTCAAAGGGGTATACAAGGGAAAAAAAGTTACGATTGAGAAGCTCAGGGGCTGTGACAAAGGAATTGCCTATGAGTTTGTGCTTCGAAAAGATTTGTTGGAGCTGATGACTTGCGGGCACAAGAGTACATTGCAATTCTTTGGTGTTTGCATCAATGAAAATCATGGCTTGTGTGTTCTGACTAAGTTGATGGAAGGTGGATCAGTTTATGACTTATTGGTAAAGAAAAAGAAAGTCCAGACCAAAGAAATAATGAGGATTGCCACTGATGTAGCTGAGGGAATCAAGTTCATGAATGATCATGGAGTTGCATATAGAGATCTCAATACACAGAGGATCCATTTAGACAAAAATGGGAATGCTTGCTTGGGCGATATGGGCATAGTAGCTGCCTGCAGGAGTATTGACGAGGCCATGGAGTATGAGACTGATGGTTATAGATGGCTAGCTCCTGAGGTTTGTTCTCTTCTACATCCCATTTGATCCATATATATGCATTCATATGTTCTCTTTATTCTGGAGTATTCAGTAATGTTTTTGGAAATATATTGAAAAAGGCTATTCTTGGGATGGTACCAACATTATTTTATGGTTGGCTCTCAGATTGCATTACAGTTTGAGGGTAGTGATAGATTGAGGGGGGAAAGTGTTGGGATCTTTTGTTCCATTTCTGGCAGAGCACTTCAGATGAAATTTGTTATACCAATTAGAAGTTAAACATAAGTGGAGTAACTTATATAATTATTGGAAGTATAAGAGTATTTTTCATATGTTGTGCAGTTCATCATTAGGTGATGGCTTCAAGTTTCCTTATTGATGAGTCATCCAGAAAAATCTAGGGCCTTACATAACAAAGTGATCCGCTTACACTGTACCACAGTTTTTAATTGGAAAGCATCTCAAGTCTTAACAGAATGGAGATAGTAGATTTGTTGGAAAGATGTCAACCAAAATTTTTTGTGGTATAATTAATTTTAGGCTGTGACATTGGGGTTCGCCGTGTCAAAGATAGTTTTTCTTACATGAGTTCTCAGCTAATTTGGTAGAATCTTTCCACATATGCTGTGGTAGCCCGAGTAAACAGTTTTCGATGCCAAATTGAGTATCAGTTTGAGGTAGGGGAGGCAGAGAGCTCTTATAAGACAATACCTGGCCCCTACTTGTCTTTTTTTTTTGGTCCTTTGGGGATGAGATAAAGGACCGTGAGTAGAAAGGGAGAGTTTTTCTCTGTCAGATGTGCTAAATCTACCTGAAATTAAGGTCAATGAAGGTTGAAAGGGCTTGCCTAAATGGCCAAAATACTGTTATGGTGCTTGGGTGTAGTGTGATAAGAGGGGCAAAACAATGATCAGTTTCTACAACAATGACAACAACTATGTGTCAAACTAGTTAAGTTAAATGAATCTTCCGTATCTATTCTGCTCCATTTGGTCCCGTCTCATTTTACTACTCAATTATTTGTCTTTTATGGCAAATTAAGGTTCTCTAAAACTAGGATACTCTGAACTATCTCCGCAGCAATGACAGTTTCTGTA
This sequence comes from Solanum stenotomum, assembly GCF_019186545.1. Lineage (NCBI taxonomy): Eukaryota > Viridiplantae > Streptophyta > Magnoliopsida > Solanales > Solanaceae > Solanum > Solanum stenotomum. The sequence goes on from NC_064289.1 coordinate 2,100,472, forward strand.
CTATAAAAATTTCGAGTTAGTGTTCAATGAGTGCCATCTGATGTTTTCCAGTCCTTTGGGCATCCCATATTAATGACCACAGAGTATCATCTAAAATTTTCTTGAGAAGCATATTATGTGTGTTGTCCATACATAAAGAGAAGGGGGAAATTAATCTTTTGTTGCCACAAGATGAGTAGTTTAATTTTTCTTAAGAGGAGAAAAGTTGTGATTTTTGTTACTATTCTGAAAGCATATCAACGTCTTCATTGGATAGGCCTTTTGATGATTATCTACTAATAAAAATGTTGCCACTAATCCTGCCATGATTTTTGAGCATGCGCAGCATATTATCATATTTTCTTTTGCTTTATTTGCTTTATGAAATTAGCACTTATGTTCTGCTGCATGATTATGTACTTTTGTTTTTATTCTAGTAAACAATTCTGAGTTAATTTCTCTTAGTGGAACCCACTTTTAATTGAAGATGCAAATCCTTATGGATGTTTGGTAACTTTCTTTCTGGTGCTACAGTTTTTTCCCTTTCTATTGCTGGGAGTGGGGACAATTTTCAAATGAATTTATGCAATTCTTTTAGGGGAAATTGTGATATTGGCTTATTCCAATTTTATCCTCTGTAATATTATACTAAACATCACAAGGTATGGGTAACGTCTGCTGCGTACACCACACCCTCTCCAGACCCCACTCGTGGGATCACATTGGGTGTGTCGTTGAATATCATACTGAACATCTCAGTTGGTCCATCCCCTAACAAGAAAACTATGTGTCTGCTTCTTTTTATGGTACTTCTTATTCAAAATCAATAATCCATTAAGTATTTGAAAATTTGTTAGTGGAGAGACCAAAATCGCATAATTCTATTAATTAGTTTATAAATTGTTTTAATTAAATCTGCTTGATCAGACAACATGAGGACAAATTTGAAGTGCTAATCCTTTTAGAGCTATATTGATCGTTGTGGAACATGCTAGTTTTTTTTAGTAAAATACCTTGTTATTTGATTGATGTAATGGTATCTAATAACTTGCCTGCCTCGGACATTGATGTTAATGTATGCTAAGATCTGTTTGTTGTTTGTCAAAGAAGTAATGCACCATGAGCTGTTTACTTTTATGCACAATAAATGATAAAAGTGATATTTTTCACATTTTAACCATGTATTTGGTTGTAATAGATAATTGCAGGTGACCCTGAAAGTGTTAAAGAGACTTGGATGAGTAATGTATATAGTTTCGGCATGATTATATGGGAATTGGTGGCTGGTGAGGTAGCATATGCTGCTTACTCGCCAGTACAGGCTGCTGTTGGAATTGCTGCTTGTGGGCTTAGACCTGAAATTCCAAAGGATTGCCCACAAGTTTTGAGATCTCTTATGATCAAGTGTTGGGACAATTGTCCTTCAAATCGTCCTCAGTTCACGGAAATTGTGTCAACATTGGTACGTTCCAGCAGTAATAGCAACAGTAAGAATAGGTAATGAAAATCCTTTCCATCTCATAAAAATGTAAAAGAAGCCGTTTTAGTCTAGTAGATGCCTCAATCCCTCGTGTAGATCTTTTGTAGTAGCAACAACAACATACCCAGTGTTATCCCTCAAGTGGATCGTAGATCCTTTGTAGCAATGCAAATTAAATCCTTCCTTGATTAATGATAAATATCCTCCTATCATCATATATAATGAAAGGAAAAGAAATTTACTGGATTTTCCCCTCTTGGAATGTCTTTCCAGCTTATAGTTTGTGTTTTGTGCTAGAGACATGATTGGTTGGGTCACATCTGGTCTCTCCTAGTCCTATTATGGCTGCCAATTATCATTATTAGTTACTTTTCATGTTGTCTGTACTGTGAATTGATAAACTAGCATAAAGCAGAAAAAGACAGAAATATAAGGATTGAGGCATGAGAGACCACAAAGTCTTAGTAATTTAGGTCTTTTGTGTTTAGCTGCACTTTATGTTTTTATGGTGGCTAACTATGGGTCCCTTCTCTGTTTCCTTGTCACTAGAAGTAATAACAAGGAATATAAGATCAGAACAATTTTTTCCCATAGGAAAAAGATCCAAATGACATTTTGATGGGCCAACTTTTGAAGGCAGATTCAATTAGACTTTTAACCTCAAGGCAGATCCAAAGCTGGAAAACTGAACCAGCTTTTGAAAAATATTTGAAATCTATGGCCAAACACATACTAATATTTACTGAGAGCTTGAACGAATTTAATCGTTTTCTATATGCATTGAGTTTTGGTTTGAAATAGGCAAGTTCTGCATGTAAGTTCATGATAGTGTAATAAGACATTATGGGCTCATTTGGTACGAGAGATAATTAAAATTCTTTATTTATACATTTAAGAATTTTTCAGAACTCCGTTTGTATATTTCACTTGCTAATATACAAACATGGTAATTTATTATAATATTTTGATAAATCGTATACAAATAGCTAAGGTAAGCACACACAAAATTCTAGAATTATACAATCAGGAACCGAATACAAATCAGACGAGTAGCAATAATTGGGAAAACTGTAGCCGTGAATTACAATTTTCTTAAACGGTAGCTATAATACCTAATACAGGCTAAGTGTTTGCTGCATAATTTTCCCTAAAAAAGTGCCTAGATATTTACACAGAACCAACGAGTATGTGACATGTGTTTTTTTCACTTAGCATATTTACTTCGTATTTTTTTTCTTACCCTTAATTATGGTTTAATCCTAACAGAAAAGTGTTGGTTTTTGGTAAGTAAATTCAAGAAAGATTGATGGGCCGGTGCATTACCAGTTTTCCCTGGGCCGGCCCAGCTCAATTGTAGCCTACCTGCAGTTGGGCTTGGAGTGGGATATTGTCTGGTTAAGATAGGCCCGCATTCCTTTTTTTTTTTCCTCGGGCTTTCCATCCGAGCAATTCGCTCTTGTCATTGTTTTCCTTTATTAACCGGATTTCCCAGATAATTTAGCAGGAACATAGATAATCCTCAAATATGGTTATATTATTACTTATGAAAAATAGTACTAACAATGATAATGATAATAATAATACTCATGATTTTCTTATTGTAGGCCAGTAGCAAAGAAAAGAACTACTTTCCTCCATTAATCTTTATAATTATTAATTATAATAAACGCCTATTATCATCAAATTGAAATGAAACAAACACGAGTCACACAACGACTTGATCAATTATCCAAAAGGAATATTGCTTTCTTTTACAAATAATAGGTTAGAAAAGGGGAAAATTGATAAACTGTCAAAAGCAAAAAATAAGTAAAACAAAAGGCAAGTGCTCTTTTTATTTCCTTTTTGGATAATTAACTTATGAATATGAATCATAATACCCTTTCTATCTTTTAAGATCTACAAAAAAAAATTAAAACTTTTTCGCGATATACTCATAATTATCCTCATTCATGTTTCAGGAAAACAAATAGTACCAAATATAAAATGAGCATTGTACTACTCATCAATCAACATCCCAAAAAAAAAAAAAGGAAAAAGAAGATAAGAGTGTAGTACTATTTTAAATTACAAGGAGTTGTCTAGTTGGTAGACACTCTTCGTGTCTGATTCTAGAGTTTTGGGTTCGAGTAATCAAGAAAGTGAAAGAAAATGTAAACTCCTAGGAAGAGGTAAAAAAATAATATTAATGACAAATCTAAAGCACAATTTGTTCAAGGAACACAATAATTGTTACTCAATTATATTAATTAAAAAAAATTATTGAATATCCATAGAATTTGATTGTAAAACCTAATTATCATTATATATAACTTGTAAGTATTTTTTTAATTAATTTTACTGTTTTTTTTATATTGACAATACATATAACTTTAACTCGTGTGAAAGAAGAGAGCATGTGACCAAAAGTGAAAATTGGTTTGTTAATGTGGTTGCTGTAGAAGAATTATGAAGCACATGCAACTTTTCAGAAACCACTTACTTTGGTTGTGTCAAAAATATATGACCTAACCTTTATCTTCCTTTATATTGCAGAAATATGATCCAATCTAACTCCTCTCGTGCCCTCTAATCATACACTTACATGGTCCACCCACCCCACCTCCCACCCCCAGAGAATAAGAAATTGCACAATTTTTTCTATCTCAACGTGTCTGAATAACTTACGTGTATCTCAATTATTTTAATGGGTACTTAATATTCAGGAGTGAATATAGTATTATGAGACCGGATTCATTTGATTAATCCAAGTCTTTTGATGTAGAACATATTCACTAATGTTATAACAAATTGTAGATATGAATCCATCATTAATATTATTGTTAGGGGTTTATCCATAAAACTTGGAATTAAATTTATTAAGTATTTAATTGTGAGTATTAGCTAAAAAGAAAAAAAGTCATTCTTTTCCTATTGGCCCTATTCAAGTAAATTGATTTTCTTATATTTATTTATGAACGTTTCAAATTTAATGTGTGTCACCCTGTGTTAAAATAATGTTATAGAAACAACATGATATATTGAAGATCATACAATTGTAAAGGCACTTTTGATATATTATCTATATATATATCATTTATATATCAACATATATATAGCTTATTTATCAGTACTATTTTTGATAAATACTTATCCATATTGGATATATATATATATATATATATATCATTTATATATCAACATATATCATTTATATATCAATATAAATATGTTTATGGAAATTATAATTTATATCTATAAAATTGATATAAACATCAAATATATATAAATTTTAGTAGGGTTTGACCATACATTTCAAATATATTTTATTTTTTCGAGAAATTTATGGAGTTGAAGTTGAATATGGAATTGTGTTTGGTTATACTTTTTACGGAGAATATTTTGAATATTGTTTCCTTATTCTTGAGGGTATTTAAATACAACCTCAAAAGTAAAAAGTAAGCCGAAAAACAAATTATAAATTGTTNTTTTAGTAGGGTTTGACCATACATTTCAAATATATTTTATTTTTTCGAGAAATTTATGGAGTTGAAGTTGAATATGGAATTGTGTTTGGTTATACTTTTTACGGAGAATATTTTGAATATTGTTTCCTTATTTTTGAGGGTATTTAAATACAACCTCAAAATAAAAAGTAAGCCGAAAAACAAATTATAAATTGTTTTCTAAATTTGAAATACAACTTCAAATTAAATTTGAAAATTTTATGGCTAAATACAAAATTTTAAATATAGTAAAAAAAATATATTTTTTAAGAAGTGAATAGTTATTATGATCAAACAAATCGATAATGAATTTTTATTATTTTCAAAGGAAAATGTGGATAAGAATCTATGTGATGGGTGTCTCTCACCCCAAAAGTTTAATAAGAATATATCCATTGATCCTTATGATTAGTTTTCTCTGTGGTGATTAACACATCTCACTTTAGATTAATTAGTACCAATTACTAATTTATAATCTCAATCAAACTTGTTGAGACTGAAACTTCAGCACAAAGAGGAATATATTTTCTTGATCTTTATATTAGGTGGTTGGATTAAATCAAGAAGGTAAGAAAAAATACATATAGTATTTGTATATACAATGTATCCTATGTATGCCTAAATTGCCAATAACAACAGTAACATACTCATTGTGATTTTATAAGTGGGTTTTGAAGACGGTAGAATGTAGGGAGATTTTATCCTTATTTATGTGGAATAGAAATATTGTTTCTGAGACATTCACTCAAAAAAAAAATCGAAACAAAATATGCTTACATTGAGCCTTCTAAAAAAATTAATTTACTAAGAAAAAGGATCAAGAAAAGAACAAGGTCGGAATTAGAGTTATAATTATAGATTCGTAAGAATTTAATCGATTTGGCCAAAATTTTATATTTTTGTCAAGAACTCCACTTAGTATACATAAAGAAATTATTCAAAATCCAATAACCTATATTTCTTTTTATAAAATTCCTGATTATTAAAATTAAAATTCTAAATTTGTCAATCAAAAATAATACTCCTAGCAATTTTTGCTAACATTCCCAAATCTGAAATTCCATTCTCTCGACAATCCACATGCTTGCTTATCCTCTCATCAGTATTCATAAATACACATTTTAATTCATTTTATGGATGGCTAGATTCTATTATATAGTACTAATGACTCTTGAGTTTGAAAATGTTACTATTATACCAAACTTTTTTTTAAAAAAATTGAGTATTAATTATTATCGATCACGTAGCTATCCAACTTTTAATATGTTCAATAATAATAAGCAATAGTGTCAACGTTATGAGGACCAACGTTATAGCTAGCTCCTAATAGTATGGGAGTAGAATTTCACATAGAGAACACACTTTTATTACGCTCCTCACGTGTGAGTCTGATTCTTTTTCATGAGTCAAATACGTGGAATTTTTTTTAAATGAGTGGTGGTGATAGTCGATCTTATGATCCCTGCCTGCTCTGATACCATATTGAAGTGAGTAAATCATTTCATCTAAAAACTCAAACTTGTAGAGAAATCACATTTTTATTATGTAATTGTATTCTCAACCGTTGGGACCAACATCATATATAACTTTCCTCTTAAGAGTATTAGTACTATATTTTACTAAAAATAATAATTATGTTTTCACTATCAATATGAGACTTTATTAGTACGTCAAATTTCTTTTCGTGATTTACATGATTCATCATCTCATGAGCTTATCTCGAGATTAATTGTCTCCCACCCTTACCCACATCAATCGAGTAGTCATGATCATCAATTTAGTGATTTCTTTTTTGTATATGTGTCTTCAAAGCTATGGATATAAAGATAGTAAATTGATCTGTCATCACCTGTGTATGGACAAAGGTATTGACTATCAATTATCGAATTATCGAATTTGAAATTCGAAAAACCTAAACCGAATATCGAATGCCCCCTCCTTAACATGCTGTAATATTATTTAAGTCAAGTTCACACGATAAATTTGCAAAACTTTTGATATGTTACGTGAGTGACATTTTGTTAACGGGTCAATTTAGGTTGTAATCCAAACTGACCCATCTCTTAAACGGGTCAATTTGGATTATTTAATGAATCGATTAATTAATCAACCCGTAATCGATTAATTACTCAATGACTTCTTTTAATGATTCAAAACTTTTTTGGATGACGTTTCTTTTTTTATTGCATTTACTTTATTAACTCTCTACATTTTTCTTCTATGTAAATGAACTATTCTTTGTAAAATGTTACTAATTGGAATACAAATCATTGAAGTTGCAATTTTTATTAATTTTTTTTTTAAAGTTGGTAATCTACGAGACAGATTTTAGTAGCAAGTTTTGAAATCTCCCATATTCTATGATTTTGTTGACTTTTCAGTTTAGAACAGTAGAGTTTGATAAATAATTGAACTAGACTTGTACGAATATTAGTAATGTAATATTAGTTATGAATAAATTTATGTATTAGTTATGTTGAGTATTCACAACGAATGAATTAATAATCACATTATAGAGGAGGTTATTTTTAACTTAAATTATCATTTTTATTGATGTTGTTAAGCCATTCAGTCAAAACTCAAATCACTATGAAGGAAAAACTTAATTGAATATTAATAATAATGTCACGACTCAAACTAAATCGATTGTTTTTAGAGAATTTTTAGAAAAGATCAAGGAAAGTAATTGTTTACGAAAATCAAGTAAGCTAATGTGTACTTTTAGTCTTAATACAAAATTATGAAGCATCACTTGAGTGTTACAATTAGTAAATGAATTGAAATATTAAGTACTGGAACCGGAAATAGCCTACCTAATTATTGTCAATCTTGTCACACAATTATCAACCTCTTATAACCTATAGTTTCATATTGAACGTATTTGCTGGAAGCCAATAAAATAATTGTCAAACATATTTAAAGAAGGATATACTAATGTGTACACTTTTCTGCCAATAAAAAACAAATTTGATAAAATAAAACATCGCACTAGATTTTTGTGATTTTGATTTTTTTTTTTGCCCTCCTAGGAGCTTCCACCCCTTTTGTTTCTTTGGTGACTTGAACTCGCAACCTTCAGGTTGGAAGTGAGGGATGCTTACTATCCGAGCAATTCTCTCTCATCGTGATTTTGAAGTTGATACTTGAAATTTAAAGTTTATAAGTTGAAATCTCAAAAAGTGGCTCAGAGTATTTAAAAATTTAATCAAATAATTATGTGAAGATAATTTTTTAATTTAATCCAAAAATTATGACCAAAACTTTTTTTGACAGAATTAAATCGTATGGCTTTTATTTTTTTAGTTAAATTTCTAATTTACCAAAAAAATAAAAAAAATAAAAAATTAGTCAAACCAAACATGTGCAAGTCAGATTTCTTCTCCATTACTATAGTATTATTTTATCCTCAAAATCTCCTCTTCATTTTTTTCTCTTTCTTTCATTTCATATAGTAGTACTTTTCCTCCATATATTTTTAATCCCAAAATAATCAGTAGCGGTTTTAATTTTTGTCTGGCCTTTTGAAGTGGTGAGTATAGGTCTATAGGATAAATTCTCCATTATGTAATAATTTATAAATTATATAGGGATGAAAATTGTAGTAGATAAATTTTATGCAATAAATTTGATTTAAAAAATATTGAAGACAAATCTATTTCAAGTTATTTGTGTGATAGATCACCCTCCAAATGAGATAAGTCATCCTAAGGACTCCTTCATATTAACATGGTATGTTTTTTCTTTTAAAAATAATAATAATAATAGTAGTAACTGATTTTAATATTTATATTAATTAATACTATACTATATTTTTAGATTTTGTAAATAATTAGTATTAAATATAAGGCAAAACACATACACAGCCCCTCAAACTTGGCCCAATTTTTCATTTTGGCACTCCAACTTAGCCTTGTTCCATTTTAACCCTTGAACTCCATTTTTTATGTTCCATTTTAACACGAAATACTATTTTTATGATTTCTCTATTTTATATATATTCTTCCAATGCAACTTCTTATTTTAAATCGACACGTGTCAGTTAATTTTAGTTAAAAAAATTAAAAATTAACAAAAAATAATTCATTTTAAAAAATAATAATTTCTTTTTAAGAGTGTTATGTATTTTTGTGTAAAAAATAACCGACGAAATTGTGTTGGTAACATTTTTTAGTAGTGTTATTAGCAATGAACAAGAGTCTTTTTTTACTCGTATTGAAGATGAGTTTTTTTATTCGTATTGATTTATATTAAAAATTAAAAGTGAGTATTTGCGTTAAATTTAGATAGCCTAGATGATAAGAAAAAATAAATAAGTAATGTTATTTAATTTAATTGAATGTTTAAGAAAGAAAATCAAAGAACTTTCGTCAATTTATTTTCATGCAAAAATATAGAGAAATCTCAAAAAATAATATTATTATTTGAAATTTTTTATATTCGTTTGCGAATGTTTAATTTTTTTATGAAAATTAACAGGCACACGTCTATTTTTAAATTTTTTTTGTTAATTTTTAATTTTTTTAACTAAAATTAATTGACACGTGTCGATTTNTTGAAGACAAATCTATTTCAAGTTATTTGTGTGATAGATCACCCTCCAAATGAGATAAGTCATCCTAAGGACTCCTTCATATTAACATGGTATGTTTTTTCTTTTAAAAATAATAATAATAATAGTAGTAACTGATTTTAATATTTATATTAATTAATACTATACTGTATTTTTAGGATTTTGTAAATAATTAGTATTAAATATAACAAGGAAAAATGAAAATGTATATTAAAATCAGAGTAATTTTCCCCTTCTCTGTTTGCCACTGTCACCCCCACCCACCCTGACACCTTCACCGCGTTCGCAATTTCTTCTCTATAATCCCTTAACACTGACGCCAAACCCTTCTCCTTCTCACTGTCCCCACTCCCATCTTCTTCTACAATATATTTTCTTCCATTTTCCGCCATTGATTTCAACCAAGAAACCTCAATAACCAAATCCTACCAAGTTTCAACAAAGTTGTTCTTCTTCTTCTTGTTGTTGATTCAGTTCTTCGATCTCTGAAAACCATGTTGGTAACACGAACCAAATCAAAGATTTGGAATCACAACACCAATTCCCCCAAATTCTCCTGTCCTTCTTTCAAAGATATTCAAACCCTTTTCTCTGACGATTCAAATTGCAATTCACCCACCCCCAACAAAAAACCCAATATCTTCCATCGTGTACGCCGTGTTAGTGCTGTTCTTCGTGCTCTATCAGTCCGACCCGGACCCGATTTGTCCCTCAAAACCCTCCTCCCTCAACCCGAATCAAATCTCAAGGAGACCCGTAAATCGGAGCCGTTGATTCAAATCCCAGGAGCTGAGAAAAAGATAGTGATCTACTTCACAAGTCTAAGAGTAATTCGTTCTACATTTGACGATTGCAAAGCTGTTCGAACGATTCTGCGTAGCTTCCGGGTTTCGATCGACGAACGAGATGTGTCCATGGATTCTGGGTTTATGGAAGAGCTAAAGACGATATTGGGTATCCGTGAAAAGACGAAACCGTCCTTGCCGAGAGTTTTCATCGGCGGGAGGTACATTGGTGGTGCGGAGGAGATTCGGCAGCTACATGAAGCAGGTGAGCTGAAGAAGTACGTTGAAGGGCTGATTCCGGCGGATTTAAGCACGTGTGAAGAGTGTGGCGGCCATAGATTTATCCTCTGTGACGAGTGCAATGGTAGCCACAAGTATTATAGCGAGAAAGGTGGATTCAGAACTTGTACGTCTTGTAATGAGAATGGTTTGATCAGGTGCCCATCTTGTTACTATGCCCCAATTACACTATGATTAGATTAGCAAGCTCTATAACTATATTTTAGGCTAGTCAGAAAGTATAAGCTGAAAATGAAGATGAAAACTTTATACACTTCATTTTCTTCTTCTTTTTAATCTTCCATTAGCAGCTTTTTGTATGATTAATCTCTCTTTCTCTTCTTCTTTTTTTACCCTTTTTGGTGGAGGTAGAGGGAATTGGTGCATTAGGGTGTGTTTATATGCTAAGAAAGCAGTTTGATTAGATGCAAAATGTTATCTTTAGTTGATTTTTCTATGTATTTTTTTTCATAGTTTGCTTGATTACAAATATGCTGTGCCTGGGCAAATTGTTATTGATTAGGGGTAACACTCTCTGTTTAACAGAATGTTAGAGTTCTAATGTCTTGGTCGTATGCATTATCTGTATATATGTGATGAAGTTAAGTTCTATTAAAATGTCTTTCTGAAAGTTGGTTAGCAATTTTGCATAAAGATAATGAGTAATGACAATCAAATCTTGCACATTGCCTCATTTTTTGGTTGGCTCTAATTCAACAATAACAAATCTCATTAGGTGGGGTCTGGGGAGGGTAGGGTGTACACAAACCTTATGCCTACCTCGTGGAGACAGAGATAGAGATGTTGTTCCCGATAAAGAAATCATTACATAGCTCGAATTCTGGTTTCTGAATACTGATTTTGCTTGTGACATAATCTATTGAATGTGTTTAGCAACTTTGAGGCAGGGGCCAACCTCCTTGTATAGCCTTAGACCCCTTCCAAAATTATCTATTTCTATTTTGTTTTACCAACGATGGTGCTCAGAAGAGTTTGCATATGACCGTTTATTCTGTTGGGTATTTGTTCTCTCTCTCTCTCTCTCACTAGCCTTTGTACAAACTCTACCATCAAAGCTTAGACAAATGGATTAAGTTGAAGTTGTTTTTCTTCTATAGTCCCAAGTCTTGGTAGATAGAGTTATCGAGTATCTATCTGTGTTGATGAAAGGTAACAGGCTTTTTGGCAACATTTTGATATTAAGATTGGGTGATATTCCTTCCCAACTATAGACGTTTAGTGAGAGGTAGAGAAAGCTTTCTAGCCTGAGAGTTGTGGGCTCTCCCTTGTTTCAGTAACAACTATATCTGTAGAATTATGCTTAAAGGAGAAACATTTGTTTACGGTGAAAGCATCTTTTGAATGAAAATACTGACATGTACATTCAAACTTGGGATGGGTAAAAACTGCTGGCTGTCTTTCATTGTCGCAAATAGGTGATTTTTTTCACTTCTGCCTGAATTTTAGTAGGCAAAATTATATAGTGCATGTGCTGATGGTTGTAGCAGATAACTAGTCGAGGTACACGTAAATTGCTCGGACATTACTGTAACCCCGTCAGTGTTTGACCACTTTAGATAATCAACATGTATATATTTCACGCATCGATGATGTTGTGACATGCACCATTAACTTGAGAAAAAGAAAGAAAGAGAAGGCACATTACCAACTTCTTCTCGCCTTCTCTAACATTGTTTGCCATACCCAAACACCTCTAATTCCTTTTTTTTCCCCTCCGCCTCACAGAGATAAAATCATCAAACACCATTGAATCGAATAAATACGAAAAAAAGAGATGATATGAACAATAATCGAAATAGATAAAGAGGAGAAATGTGTGGGTATCTGGCCAGCCAACTTCTATTAGTATTTCGTTAGATTTCTCCCAATTTTTCTGTGAGACAAGACCAAAGGGAAGGCCGGCCGGAGCCTGAGGAAGAGGATCAATATTTTTTTTAAAAATCTAACACGTGTCACTTAATCAAGCATTGAGATAAAAAAAAAATATTATTGGTTTAAAATTTACCACCTCCCTTTCAAAAATAATCTTTTACAAACTCTTTAATTCTTACTTGTACACATGTTATATCGAATATTTTAGTAGGATAAACATATTGAAATAAGGAGTATCCTTTTGTTAAGTACGTGCCCACATACATAAACGCTCACAATTAGTTCAATTTTTTCTATTAAATATACTTTCGTTATATGCGCCACCAGTTTGGAGTCTTGTACAATTTTTGGCCCCATGTTCTATCAAGTAAGGATTTGGTAGTTAAAAGTATTTACCAAATGACTATTTTTTTACAAGTTAGAAAGGCAAAATATGTATTAAGCCTAAACAAAATTACAGTAAAAGGGAAGCATTTGAATTTGATGGATGCGGACCGGGTCGAACTACGATTGTTTAAATAATAACGCATTCGTAGAAGTCGGAAAATCGGAAGGGTCAGCCAACAACACCCCCATTGCGTCGCGCTGATCATAGCTTCGTTGTTGTTTCGATTTCTGGAAATCATGTTGCTTAGTCGAACCAAATCAAAGATTTGGATTCACAACAACAATTCTCCCAATTTCTCTTGTTCTTCTTTCAAAGATATCAACACCCTTTTCTCCGACGATTCTGATTACAATTCACCCGTTTCCACCACCACCACCAAAAAACCCAATATATTCCATCGTGTCCTCCGCGTTAACGCCGTCCTCCGTGCTTTCTCAACCCGACCCGCACCAGCACCCGCACCCGCACCCGAATCAACAACTCCGAAATCGATTCAAATCCCAGCAGCTGAGAAGAAAATAGTGATTTACTTCACCAGCCTTAGAGTAATTCGTTCTACATTCGATGATTGCAAAGCCGTTCGATCGATTCTGTCTAGCTTTCGTGTTTCGGTTGATGAACGAGATGTGTCTATGGATGCGGGGTTCATGGAAGAGCTAAAGACGATATTGGGTACCCGTGTAAAGACGAAATTGTCCTTGCCCAGAGTTTTCATCGGCGGGAGTTACGTTGGTGGCGCGGCGGAGATTATTCAGCTGCATGAAGCCGGTGAGCTGAAGAAATACGTTGAAGGGCTGACTCCGGCGGAATTCAGCACGTGCGAAGTGTGTGGAGGTAATAGATTTGTTCTCTGTGAAGAGTGCAGTGGTAGCCAAAAGTGTTATAGCGAGAAAAGTGGATTCAGGACTTGCACGGTTTGTAATGAGAATGGTTTGATCAGGTGCCCTTCTTGTTACTACCCGATACTCTGAATGCAATCGTTAATATTGTTTTCGTTAGATTAGTTTCGTTAGATTAGTCAGAAAGTATTAGCTGAAAATGGAGGTGAAAATTTTAGTAGTAGAGGGATTGCTGTGCTTATAAAAGTAAAGAAGGCAGTTTGTTTTTTGCAAAATGCTCTCTTTAGTTGATTTTCTTTCTTGGGTGTTTGCTTTTGACATAGTTCTGTAAAGTACTAATTGAAAATTGACTACAACTATGTGGGATAATACATGCTAATTATGCATGAATTCTGATGTTGTCCTTCGGGAAGTTTCCTAGATTTGATTCATCTTTTTAATTTTTGGTTGTACTGATTTTTACATATGCTATCTCTGTGTAACAATTGTTTGTGCTTGATGGTTTAGTCATATACATTAGGTTGATTCTGTATCGAAGGGTCCCTAATTGAAGTTCTTATAAAAATCCCTTTTAGAAAGTTGGTTAGTGTAAAGATAATGACACTCAAATGTTGCTCATTGATTCATCTAGATTGTTCGATTTTGCTTGTGGGCTGTGGCCTATTTATTGATTGTGTTAGCAAAAATGTGTTGTTTGGGCAGGCTAGCCTCCTTTATTAGTCCAATACCTCTTCTACATTAGCGAATTCAAATTTAGACATTGTATGTTACAAGTATGGGTTCTATAATGTGTATTTAACTCATCTATACTTATTTTCAAGCATACATAGGTCAATCCCAGACATTTGGTTTGCCAATCCCTCAAATCAGTTGTTGGATCCACCATTTTCCTTTTACACTATCTATTTGCATTAGTCAATATATTCAGGTGCCATTTATATTGGATGGTGTTTGTAACAGGCCTCGACTTACCTTCATTGGTTAAATATTAAGTTTGTATGCTCTTCCTTCCCAACTATACACGTTTGTTCAGAGGTTTAGAGTTCTCGAGCCACAGAAAGCTTTCTAGTTTGAGAGTTGTGGGCTCTCCCTTGTTGCAGTAAAAACTATATTTGTAGAATTATGCTTAAAGCCTAAAGGACAAACATATTGTTCATGGTGAATGCATCCCTTGGAAGAATATACTGATAGGTTATATGATCAGACTAAACTGCTGACGGTCTTTCACTATCACAAATGAAAATCTTATAATGGAAGAGTAAGCTCTGGGCTTGATCACAATTGACCTAAAACATCCTACCTAATTATTTTTGCCTTGGCGGACAGCGAAAGCTGGTGTTTGAGGAAAGTGAGTATTTGAAATTGATCAAGCTAAGATAGTATCAAAAGCATTTCTAGGAAGTTGGATATTGGAAGAGAGCCTACACATCTGTCTACCCTTGCTTTAAGGATCCAAGTGCAACTCTAGTTGGACTAATTCATTCTTCTTTGATGTTTGAATGACTGCCATTAGCTATCTTGGTAAATGGTAGATTACTGTCGTTCCTTAGGGTTAATTGTTTTCTTTTCTCATTGTCTGGATATTGAGGTATAGTAAAAACTTACCCGTACTCAGTATTAGACCAGACAAATTGACTTGTCACTTGAAAACTACAGTGACAATGCATTTATAAACGACATATAGGTTTTGCATTTGTTGGTTTGATATAAACACCAGGTGTTGGTAAGTATTATGTACACCACGAGGCATGTGACAGTTTTGAGGTTCAAGAAGAAGCAGTCTACATAAATTATACTGAACATTGTTCTCTTCATTGAATCACTATTACTTGTCTGTATTAACTGGAAGCACATTCATGGCCCTCCTTCTTAATGATCTTTGATGTTGTAGCAGCTAAATTGTAGCATTAAGCCATAGCTAGGTAGTTATTAATATTGTGGCATTGAAAATGTTGTAGTAATGAATTTGAATTATATACCTCAAGTGTTGCGTACACTTTACCCTCCCTCCCCAGACCCCACTTGTGGTATGTCGTTGAAGTGTACTTTAATTGGTTGTAACAAACCAACAAGAACAGTTAGATATATATTGTTGGATTAAGGGGGGCCTATATCCATTTACCTTTCAACAAGAAAGCAAGTAGCATGTGCTATCTTTTCCTTTTTCAGTTCTTTTTGAAAAGAAACAAACTTTGCTGTCTTTAGTAGTAGTACTACATTTTTCATGCACTTCCTTCAATGTTGAGGACTCGTGTCCAAAAATTATGCTTGGTCAAGGTCCGTTAAACTAACTCACGAGGTGAGAATTATTAAAAATTATATAAACAGAACTGACATTCAGTTCCCCGCACATTTAACTTACTAATTAGAATGTGAACAATATAATATGAAATTTCAATATCAAGGCAAAATGATAATTAAAATAATGAGTCTCATTTTGGTACTATGATTAAAAAACGTGAATTTTGTGGCGAACTCAACTTTAAACGTTTGTTCATATAGTGAAAAATGTTCAAAACAATATAATACAAATCAAATCGCCTATTGAGAATCGATGAGCCAAATTATCTTTTGTACAAAAACGAAAGTTGCTCCTCCGTTTCATTTTGTACAAACACATTTTTCATTTGTTTAAAAATCAATGACATTTTTTAATAATTTAGTTATAAACTTTTTATAGCATGGTTAATTATATGGTTTTATATCCACGAAAATGTTTATGATATATTTCAGACCATAAACTTTTTTTAAAATATTTATAATACAGTGGACAAGTAAAATAAACCGGGAGTAACTTTTGGATGGAAGAAAGATGATCTATGAGTAGAGCTATGAACCAAAATAGTGTAGAATAAATCATAAATGTAATGTGAGCTAGCAATAAAAGATTCGATTCTTCACTTTGTAATTCTCTTTCTCTACGATATTGATGAAAGGGTTTCGGGCTCCATCGACTATTCAGTCGTATAATGACCGTGATGACTCGATTATTTCAAATACCTCATGTTTACTAATAGTTGTTGCAGCCGTGCTACTTATTCTGATATGTGCCCTAACTCTCAGGGAAATCTCGCGTTGTATCTTACGATACAATGTGAGATTTCTGTTTGAGTCTGCGAAAGCTGAGGCCTCGCGTTTGGGTTCGAAAGGACTAGAGAAGGATGAGTTGAGGAAGATTTCAGTTACTGATCAAAGACGTATTCAAAATTTAAAGGCAACGTACATGTGATCTCCTAGAAGTAATGAGTGTACAACCTAACTCGTTGGATCCACTCTAAATCCGCCTCAATGTCTTGCTAATTATGGTAACAACAGATCAAGTTTCTTTACCACTCTTCTTTTATTGTATCCAGAAACATTCTTGATTACCAATAGGTAGCTTTTCAACATATTCGGTGAAATTTTATTGAAATTTGGAGAAGATAGGATATTACATCATCTTGTACTATATATTTGCAGGTTGCTATGTTCAGGAGAAATAGTTCAACCTTTTCATACTCAAAAGGCGTATAGCCATCACATGTACTTTGAGTTCTTCCACCGAAGAAACTCAAGTTTTTTCATACTCAAAAATAGGGATGGCAATGGGGCGGTGCGGTGCGGATGCGGGGCGGGGTGGGTTTAAGGCTATGTGGGGTGGGGCGGGTTTAAGGTTGTGCGGGGTGGGTGGGATGCAGGGCGGGTTGAAGTGGGCTTTTTTAAAATTAATGCGAGGCAGAGCGGGTTACGGGTATATGTGATTTTATGAGGATTCAAATTTAATTTTAAGTTTTTACATGTTATAAGAGTGATAGAACGTTATTTATCAAGATAACTTCTATAAATCTACTAAAATATTCAATATAGTAAATGAAAATTGTTTAATAAAAAATAATACAATTTCTTACATGTTTTCCAATTGACCTCTAAAAAATAAATTTTTAAGTCACTATCCTATTAAATTAGTACAACTTAATGAAAAAAAGAACTTATTTTTATGAATTTTATTTTTAATATCAAACTTAACTAGAAAAAGAAAATATTAAAAAAGTTATGCGGGGCGGATTCATGTGGGACAGGTCTATGCGGGGCAGGGTGGGGCGGATTGAAAATGAAAAAATTGTTATGCGGAGCGGGACGGGACGGATTAAAAATTTGCGGGTTAATCTCAACCCGCCCCACCCCACCCCGCATCACCCCGTTGCCATCCCTACTCAAAAAGCGTATATCTTGCCACCACATGTATTTTGAGGTGTAGAAGATTGTTTTAGATAGATGAAAATGTACTCGCGTATAATGGTGTACTTAATATAAACCTTCCTTTTTCTAACTTTCCATACCTGGCTAATTAAATTGAATCCGGCATGAAGTAGGATTAATAAGTTTTTTTATTAGTTTCCTTTTTTCGAAAAGGCTAATAAATTGAATCCTATTACAAATTGAGATTTATATATATGTGCTCTTAGTTTTATCTTTAGTTTTCACTTTTCTCACGTTTTTTTTTACTTTTGGTCTTAGTGTGATTAAGTGCAATTTTAGTTACTACAAAAACAATGTCAACATACGTTCATCCGGTTTATTGCCAAAATTCATATTTTTTTCCAATTCCAAGAATTGAATATCATTCATTTCAATCAACAGAAAATTGAGTGATCGATACAGAACCTATTTTCATTAGTTGGGTTTTTTTCACTTCAGGGATGTATCAAGATCAACACTGATGGCAGCTTCAATTTGGGGTTGGCGGGGTCGCACGTGATGACCAGGGAAGATGGTTGGGCGGGTTCTATGGACGACTTGGCATGAGAGCTACGCCAAGTCTTACAGCTGAGTTATGGGCAATACACGGAGTCTAATATTGGCGAAGAAATACAATTTGAAGAAGGTTATTATCGAGACAGATTCGAGCGAAGCCTTGAAGTGGCTATATCTGATGGGTAACGTCTTGGAAAGTCACCCCGATCATGTTGTTATAGAAGAATGAAAGAGTCTTATATTCGAACTTGGGATTGTACTAATTCACAATTTGAGACAGGAAAATAACTGCGCAAACTACCTGGCGACGTTGGGAAGGATACAACAAGAAGACATGGTAATAATAGATCGTCCACCACATTCCGTGTAACTTTTGCTTTGTGCGGACATGAACCACTTAGCATATCCTAGGTATCCGAGACATGTATCCTAACGAGGATCGTGAAGTTGTAAATCATTTGGTAAAATCTAAAAGAATGTAATAACATATTAGCATTGAAATAGAAAAATAAATGTAAAAAGGAGGTTTGACGTCTCCTATTGATGAAATATGTTATAAAAAGATTGTCTTATTTTTCATGTTTTACGTTTTTTATTTTTACTACTAATTATCAACAAAAAAAAAATATGTTTAACTTGCAACTTTATAAACTCGTAATATATATACATGAAAGAATAAGAACCAACGCACATTAAATAGTATATATTATTAGTACTAATAATAAGGACAAGAAGAGAGGGAGCTAACCCACTACTTAATTCTCCCACAAAATAATTCCTTCTGATCAAATTTGTTATAAAGAATTTCATCTCCTTATAGATCCCCTTAATCATATCAATTATGTAAAAAAAAAAAAACTAGGTACCAACAACAAACATTACTTAAAAATTCATTTCAAATATTAGAAATTAATTAAATATCCATAAGATCACAAAGTATTTAACATTGTCTTAGATATTCATATCATAAAAAATTCTTAAATTACATAACGAAAATTTAAAACTTAACCCCCTCCCCACCCCTACATAGAAAAGGAATAATCCCACAAAAATAGCAACAACATTTATTGGTTGGTTCACAGGTCGTCAATCCTGGGTGGGTAAAAGTTCATGGCATCAAAGTTGAGATACTGATCCATGTCTATTTCTGCAATTGACTCAGACTTAAAAGTTGGAACTTTGTCCTTCAATCTCCTGAGTCTTTGCAAGTTCCTTCAACTCAAGTTTCAACTCTTGAGTTTGTGCTGCTATCAAGATGATGGAAGTCAAGATTTTAAGTACGTTCTAGCTAGTTAATTATAAATCTTCTTAACTTATTAGGTTCTAATGAGTAACAAAACAATTTGAATAATTTAATGTATTTTTACGTATTAATTGATCGTGTAACAATTTCTTTGTCATTAATTATCTGTCACACCCCAAACTAAAGGAGGCGCAACCAACATTCGCTACCTTACTCAATTGAGCTAGCCACTAAGACATAATGGAAAAGGAATAATAAGGAACGACAAGTCCATCACAATAACTTGTTGAAATAAAATAACTGGACCAACAATGTCATAACAAAATCAATGACACAAAGAAAGAGACAACAAGACCTATACTCATTAATTGATAAAGAACTACAATCCGATAAGGCTGCAACTGAAATCATATATACAATAAGTCGACAAAGCTATTAAAATATATGATTTTAGTTGCAGCTTTGACGACTTGTAGTTCTTTATCAGTTAAGTTGTCTTTGTTGGCTCTTTCTTTATGATATTGAATTTTTTGTGACCTCCATGATTCAATCATCTTATTGTGATGGCCTTATTGAACCTCGTTGTTCCCTTTTCATTATGGCTCAGTGATAGCGCAATCGAGTAAGGTATAGAGTCCTGGTCGCGCTTCCTCTAGTTTGGGGAGTGACATTATTATTGTATGATAATTATATTATTATTATTATTATTATTTAATTAACATTTGTATATTGTAATTCCTTCATAAGTAGAATTTGAAATAATAATAATAAAAATTTGTAGGAGAGGAGATATATAATATACCAATACGTAAATTAGATTTGTCAGTGACAATATCCAATTGTGCTTGCAACATTTCGTTCTCCAGCATCAACTTCTTTTTATTATCTTTAACATTTTCTATTTCTGATCTCGCCCAAGCTATTGTATCCTGCACCAATACATATATGAACAAGATTATTAGCGTTAAGTATAGTGAAACAATTAACCTATTGATATTGGAAGATCCAACAAATTCTTATACACTTAGGTAATTCATTCGACATCGCTTCATCAATTTTATTTGTATATGTGTAAAAGGTAAGAAAGAAATTTTGTATATATATAGTTAGGTACGCTTAATCTAGTGTATCGAAACCAACCTTTTTATTTCACAACAAATATAGAAATAATATTTACTTATATTTTATTTTTATCAAAATTTCACTTGTGAAATTACACTTGATATGTTATTATGGGTACACTTACCAAAATGATTAATTTAATTTATATCCAAGTAAGATCATACACTCATATGTTTGAAACGTGTGCACAAAATTTCTTATTCAATTAGCAAATGAGTTTTGAAGCGATATCATTTTGAGAAAGACTTGTTTTTTTTTTTTTAAAAAAGAATTGTGATCGTAGAGTAATTATGAATTCAAACTTCTGATCTCAAACTAAGCATTAGCATACTAGGTTCAAATTGAATTAAAAAATACTCATAAAAATTATGTTTGAGTAACTAGCAATTTATTATTCGATCTGTTATTGTGATGTATTTATTTTTTCAAATTTTAGAGTTGTCTAAAAGTAAATTGCATTCACCATTGAATTTTCACAAGCCTCTTAAACTTTTATATTTTCATGTGTATATATATGTGCACGCGCGTGTACTATTTTCAAACCAACCAAGGAAAAAAATGAAATTAAATAATGAATTGAAACACCATTTGAATTTAAAAAATTGATGTAAATTTTTATTACCTCTAGTTCTTTGACTTTCTTTTCCAGTTCAGCTGTGTATTCAATCTTTCTGATCCTGGATCTTTGTTCTGATAGTCGGTTTGACATGATTCTATAAAGGCAATTACAAAAAATTAAATTAAATTACTAGTTTTAACACATAAAATCTTATAACAAAAAAATAAAAATATTATTTATCCTACAACTAGAAAATACAATTTTCTGATAAAATTCTTTAATCGGATCATATCCATTGACCATTGGTTTGTTAAAAATATTTTAATTGACTTTTTATTAAAATTTCAAACATCAATTAGAAATTTATATTTTTTAGTATCTATAAAAAAAGAATTATCTGATATATATTCCAATCTTATAAAAATAAAGTAAAATCTAATTATCTCCCATATAATTAGAAAAAGAAAATCTGATCGAAACAATTGATAATTCGCACAATCAATCATTTCAATAAATTTTTCATCAAAAATTTTCAAATGTTGATAAAAAAAATTCACATTTTTAAAAGCAACATAGAATGGAAAAAAATCATATATGTATATAACCTTCTCGACTTTTTCAAATCTACGTTAGGATCTACATGACCATGCTTGAGTTCAAAATTCATTGCTTCTTCCAATGTTTGAACTTTATTAATTAGTTCATCTTGAGTAGGAGTTTCAAGCACAAATCCAAATTAGTCTCATCAGATCTTTTTCGTTTCTCATCCATTTTTCCTTCAATAAATTTTGTTAAATCACTTAAGGAACAATGAATTAAAAAATTCAAAAAAGAAAAATAGTTAGCAAGAAAATGAATTATAAAATATATAAACTAATATATGTATACCTCTAATTAAAGAATATTTCTTTAATTTTTTTATAAGGTTAGAAAATTATAACTAAATGTCTTTATATAGAGACTGAAAAATGATTTTTTTTCACTTGGACAACCGGTCAACGCGTAAACTAGATTTCATATGATTCGAATATTTAAATTAAAAGGTAAACTAATTAATAATCACAGGAGAATAAAAGAGTTGATTTATTATATATCATTCATGAAATCATAGGATACAATTTATTAAATAAATTTACAAAAATAAAACATGGTAAATTGTACTTATTGAGAAATTCAATTAATATTATTGTGTTAAGATTAAAGTCATCAATATGGGTTAGGTCCGTTGGATTGATCTGATTCAACATGTGGTTTGATAAGGTTCAGCTAAAATTTGTAGTTCAGTTCGTCGACCAAATAAAAAAAGAAAAAATTATTTAAATTTCACTAGTTTAAGAGCTAATGAATTAGATATATTTTAATTTGTAATATTACAAATCTTATCAGATTTTGGTGTGTCCAAATACATTAAGATATGTTCAGATACATACATTTCGGGATACATTGGGTCAAAGTTAGGTGTAAGTTTTTTTAGATACATTGTATCCAAGTGTGGATTCGCATGTATTTGGGATACATAACAAATCTCGTTCGCCTCTCTCGCCATCTCGCTCGTCTCTCTCTCTATTTTAGTGCATAAGTTAACAAAAATACATGTATAGGTAGGGGTGAGCATGGTATGGTGCAGTACGGTATTTGAAAGGTTTGTTCGATATCGTCATTTCGGTTTTCAGTTTATAAAACATTATACCATTGCCATACCAATTTAATTTGGAATGGTTCGATTTCAGTATTCTATGGTATGGTAAATCGATAACCATAGTTTGTTCAACTTCGACTAATATATACTCTTATAATATAGTATTATGATTCGACAATTAAAAAAATGTCTCAATTGTATCATACTAACACATTACAAATGTAAAAGTATATATTCAAAAGAAAGTACAAACAACTCCTTTTGTTAATCAATTACATTTTAATCAAAATTGAATTGTCAAAGTTTCAACTTCTAAACATTTAGTTTTCACTAATATTAGGTGCATATTTGTTAGTATTTCAATACCACTAATCTATATAACCTTAAAATCATGAACTCCTAACTTGAATGTAAATTACTATAATATCCTTAACTTAGGTTGTGACTTTTTCAATAAGTTGTGAATTTTTTCAAAGGGTTGTGATTTTTCGATGAGTTGTGATATTTCCCAAAAATTGTGACTTTTTCGATGAGTTGTGACTTTTCCGATAAGTTGTGACTCTTTTCAAAGGGTTGTGATTTTTCGATGAGTTGTAACTTTTGCAATAAGTTGTGACTTTTCAAAAGGGTTGTGACTTCTCGGAAAGGTCATGACTATTAAGATATGACACAAAAATTATTTTTTCATACTACCCTTTGTTGACTATAAATAGAGGGATTTCCTCTCATTTTTCAACCACAATTTTTTTTAATCTTCTACTCTTGTTCTTCTTCTTGTATTTTAAAAAAAAACGTGTGATTTATTCTCATTGTGTGAGTTCGAAGTTTAGCGGAATATGAGGTACCACTATTCTGATGAAGTAAATTGTTCTATCCTAAGAAGATATATTCCATAACCATGAGTACTTGAGGAAAATAATTTTGATGATATAATAATAATTTTTTTTTACTTAATATATACATTAATATGTAATGTTCCAATATATGAAGTTAACATGATGTAGTCTAAATACATTTGTTTTTGTCAATAATTTATCTTGTGATGTAGATATATGCTTCTGAATAACTATTTCCAAAATTATTAGACTTCTTAAGAGTTAGATAATTGCCATGATTTATTTTTTTGATGTTCAAGACAAAAGAACATTCACAAAAGAATCTGTAATATTTTTTTGTGCAAAACTTATTATTCAAATCTTCGCTTAAATAAGCAATACAATTTACTATGCCATATATTTTATGAATTGGTAATCACGTGCAACACACGTGTTGAAAAACTAGTGTGTGTGTGTATATATATATATATATATATATATAGACACTTCGGTATGTTATTTCTAAATACTAAAAACCAAATACCATACCGAATATTTAAAAAATCAAAATGTATACCATATTATCAAAATCATGGTATTAAAAATTTCGATATGATATGATAATTCGGTATATTCCACACTATGTCCACCCATATGTATATGTATATCTTCCTTAATATATGATAAGAAACTCTTAATTAGTGTTAAAATATCTAATATTTTTAAAAGTATAGATTATAACAAAATATATGGTAGTGATAGTGGAGTATGTCTAATTATGTAGTTTCTACCTAGAAAGATAATTAAAAAAATAAAAAGATTACCCCGAATTAGGGGTGTCAAAATGAGCTCAAAATAATTTGAGAGTTCAGTCTCAATTCATTCAAGACTTAACCCATTATTAAAGAATCTTCAATCGAGCCAATATAATTTGCAATTTCTAACCCATTTTTTTAAAAAAAATATTTGCATTAATGTAATGTATTATCCTATATTAAAGGAAAGAATTATTATTTTTTTAACCAAAGGATCATGAGCCATTTATTATCGGGAAATTTGTATGAAATAACAAACTATTGATTCAAATTAAATGTTATAGCCATAGTTTATTTTAATTGTAATTCGCAGCAAACATCTAATTTTTTTGCCATTTGATTCGGTATACAATTAACCATTTTCGATATACAATTAGCCATTTTATACATTTCGATATAGAATGTATATAATGCATTTGTGTTTGTGTAAAGCGAGAGAAAAATATATATACAAATACAAATACATATATTTTTGTCATATACACTTATAATTATACAAATACAAATCTTATTATACAAATTACAATGTATAAATGAATTTATACAAAACTGAACAATTTGTATAAAATTGAATGTTTGTAGCGAATTATACAAATCAAAAGTTCCATAGCAAACATAAAATTTGCTAATTATACAAACTATAGTTATAACATATAAATATAATTTTTATATTTGTTATATATAAAAGTTGTTCTTTATTATTAAACAAAAAGAGTACAGAAGGCCCAAATCAGATTGATCCAAACCCAAGATAAAACAGCAACAAAAAAAAGGGGCAAAATATCTAAAAACAGTAAAAAGAGGAAAGTAAACAGTCACTCTTCTCTGTCCACCAAACTTCAACAAATTCCATCTTCATCTTCTCTAATTAATCGAAGATGTTGGCAAGCTATAGAACCAGTGAATGTATAAATAACTATTTACGGTCTACTCCCTTCGTCATTTTATGTGGTATCTTTTACCTTGATACGATATTTAAGAAAAAAATGAAGACTTTAAAATTTAAGATCTAAAATAATTTAATATTTGTGTTTATGTAAACCATTTCATTAAGGTAAAATGTGAATTTTAAAGTTAAATTATTTACGATTATAGTAAAACGATATTATTTTTGAGACGGACTAAAAAGGAAATAGTGTTACATAAAATGAAACAAAGAAAGTATTTTATATCTTCTAGGATTTTTTGTCCATTTGTAACTTTTTTTATTTTTTAGTGTTAAAGTTCAAAATTGTAATTATAAAAGTGTTAAGTAATAATATGTTAAAATTATCAAGATTAAACGAGTTAAATTAAGTGGGTCATGACCCAACCCAAATTTTAGCTAATTTGAGCCCAAAATAAAGTGATTCAACCGATTTCTATTGTAACCCATTTAATGCCTCTACCCGAATGCGCCTATCAAAATACCACACGAGGCAGTTTACAAAGTAGCTGACTGTAGAGCTCCAACTTCCCGACCCGACCCGAACACTGAAGCCCATCGTCCCTTCTGCCCCTGTTCCTAAATTCAGGTACGAAATTCCCAACTCCTTTCTGTTGAAGGAACAATCTTCTTTCTCGATCTGTAAGTTTTTTCTTTATGTTTTGGTGTAAGTTTATTGCATACGTTTACTAGATTTGGCAGGGATTTTAATCGGAAAATTGCAGATCGGATGTGGAACAGTTTGATTAAATTAGTTTGGAATTAATATTTTATTGATTGATGCTTGATCATGGTTGAGATCGACTTTAAACTTCTAAATTAATCGAAATGAAATCCAGCCGATGGATTAAGTTTGTATGAACTGAATTAGCTTCATTGAGCTGGGAAAAAAAAGGATGTCTATGTTTTTTTCATTGATACTAGGTTTGGAATCTTCAAATCTGTTGCAAATTTAGTTGTTGGTAATGTGCTAGTGCTGCTGTTCACTAGTCAGACTTTATCATAATGATGAGAGCATGTAACTCGAGAAAATCACGAATCCATTTGTTTGTTAAGATTGTATTTTCATTTCTCATATAGTATGTATTTGACACAATCTGAAGATATGATGCTAGATTGGAGGTTATGGAGGACATGACTTAGGTTAGGAGGTTAGGTGATAAAGCATTGTCATGCTTATCCTTTCATTCCGGTAGTCGTAAACTCGTACTGTTTCTCTGGTAGTTTCTTGTCCTTCAAATTTTGCTACTATCTCTTGTACTTTGGTTATCACATTACTTTGTCGTGTTTTCTATAGTAGTTTGCCATGCTCTTCTCTTCATTTCCGTTATGTGTTTCCTTAAGCGGAGAGTCTCCTCTCTCACTCCCAAGGTAGGGGTAAGGTCAGCGTACACTCTACCCTCCTAAATCTCACTTGTGGGATTACACCGGATATGTTGTTGTTGTTGTAGTGTAGTAATGTATCTATAAAATCAAGAAGATGATATAGCCAGCTAAATTTGTAAACTTATTTTTCCTTTACACATTAACTAGAGAAAAATCATGAATCCAACTTGTTTGGGCCTGTGACATAGTTGTTGTTTGTATTTTATTTTATATTTTTTTCCTATTCTCTTCTTGATCATGTTCTGTTGTTGTCTATCTAGGTTGCAGGTTTTTTTCTTGTGCCGAACCTTGTGGTGTGGATTTTATTGTTCATTGATTTCTGAGGAGAGATTCATGTCGGCATCAAATGAGGATAACATCTCTCAACCACAAGTAACCCACATCTTAAATGAAACCAGAAACTTATATTTGCTGGTTATCTTGCTTAATTGCTATAGTGAATTGTATGCATCAGTTGCTTCTGAAGGCAATTAGTAGAATCTTGCTATTATTTGACTCTGTTGTTTCTTCTTCGTGTGGGAAAGCATGCTTTTTCTTGTCTTTCCCAGCTTTTCTATTGATTGCATATGGTTTTTTGTTTTTATGTTTACTTTACTCTTAAATTTCTGGATATAGACTGTTCCTGCCCTTATTCCCATTGATGATCAAAGGTGGGCCTCGGGGTTTGGAGGCATGGGTGTGGCACTCCTTATTTAAGCTCAGTTCCCCTATGTTTTTTACAGTTAGAATGTCTTGTATATGGGTGAATTTACTGTATTCTACTTCAGGCTTTTCTTGTTGATATTTGACTATTAGTCTGCTCTGTGATTCTTGTTGATATTTGACTATTAGTCTGCTTTGTGATCCATGTGCAGTTGTCCGCTCATGTTTTTGATGAGCTTCTTGATTCCATCATTACTGATGTTGCATCTGAGTGTCACCGCGTAGCGAAACTAGGCCTTGATCGTAATTTAGAAGAAGAGGAGGAAGAACTTCGGTTGTCTGCACAAGCTCGGGCAACAGTAGCTGATCCTAGCAACAGTAGTGAAACAAATGGCAAATACGTCGTAGATATATTTGGGCAAACCCATCCTCCTGTTGCAACTGAAATATTTGAATGTATGAATTGTGGCCGATCTATCATGGCTGGGCGATTTGCTCCTCACTTGGAGAAATGCATGGGAAAGGTATATTCTTTTTCTATTTCAGTAGCCAGTCTCAAATTACCTCTCATCAGTTGATCCAAACTATTTTCTATTAATACTTGTATGCACTTGGCCTCAGGGGAGGAAGGCCCGTCTTAAGGCAACAAGAAGTAGCACTGCTCAGAACCGATATACACGAGGCAGTTCTACTTCAACCTACTCCCCTTATTCAACTCCCACCAGCACGAGTCGATTACCAAATGGAAGTTCCGGTGTTTCAGGTCATGAGTACTCAAATGGCTCCTTAGAAGACTTGTGACATGGCCTTGGATGGATGCAGTGGTGGGGGCTGATTCATCTTCAGGTGAAGGATTGAACTGAGAAGACAACCCACTGTTGTTGCATCCTTTCGTGCCATAAGAGGAGCTGGTGGAAGTAGCTGTACTGGTCCGTCATACAAAGCAGATGCTGCTCATAGTATGGTTAGATAATAGCTGTATGAAAACATGGGTTTCCCATACAAATGGTTTATAGTACACATTGACTTTCACAAGAGAGATGAATAGCATTAGTTTAGTAGAGATTAACAGCATTGTAAAGGAGATCTCACTGTCTGTCTCAATATTCTAGTTCAAAGCTAATGCCTTCTTTAGCAAGTTTGGGGTTCTATTTTTAGTACAATTGAACTGATAATAACATGACCCATGTAACGAAGTAAAATACTACATACTTTGAGCCTATGACTTGATCATAACATGAACCAATGTCTGCTAGATACACATGGCCTCATAATGTCTCCCAAACTTTGCCTACCCACCCACCCCATCCAACACTAAGCTGACACAGAAATGGCTCAACCAGCATAGAGATTTAATTTTTGAAACAACTTCTTAGGGATATGTGCAGGAAATCTACCCAAATTCACTGAAGAAATATTATAACTAGAATTGTTGGGATCCTCAGTAAAGAGAACCCCTCCAAAAATTGGCGTATGCCACTATTTGCAACGTACACACGGTATTCTTTAGTAAAAGGCGAAAGAATAGTTCGCTATGTGTTCATTGCGTGGCTGCGTGAGTATAACAGAAATGAAGGAGTGCTTTATATATTCCTTCTGGCCTCTCTGTTCTTCGTATGCGCTTCGATGTGGGACTTTCTACTTACCAAGTTTTATTATTAAGTACCACTAATGGGCTCTGTTAACTATTGGGCGGAGTCCAAGACTTTGAACGACCCATATTTTGAAAATAGAGGACCATAAGGTTTGGCCCATACTTGTCATACTATTATTTATGAGCTTTTTAGATCGTCATGTAAAGATTCATTTTGTGCAAATAAAAATTACAATGATTCCAATTTCCACTATTTCTTTGTTTGGGAGACTTCAAACATGTTTTACAATGAAATTTCATTTTTTACAAAATTTACTTATAATTATTCTATATCTTTAAGTTGTGTAAGAAAACAAAGAAATCTGTTCCATTGTCCATTTTATGAAGTTCTATTTATCCATATTAATAATGATTTTAGCATTTACTTCCTCAATTTTCAATCCTGATCACTTTTAAAAAAATAAAAAACTGTGATACTTATTATTATTTATTATTTGAATCCATGGTGTATGGGCAATGGGCCTTATTGCTGCTACTGAAAATAAATGAAACAGTTGACAATGCAGTAAACCAACTCAAAGAGAGTGAGTTTAATTACTCTTTTTTTTTTTTTTTTCCCTAAACAAAGAGAGGGAGTTGGCTGTTGGATTTATTGCTACTATGTGGTTTAAAATAATTTAAATATAAAAGATTATCTGTCTTAATTTTCAGATTATTAATTTCACCTACTGCTGAGAATTACTTATACATATCTTTAGTAAGCAATTTGATAATATTCTTTTTTATTGTTACAATATAGAAGTTAAAAAGACTACAAACGGTTTGATCCACATACAATAGTAATATAATGGCATAATATAGACAAATTTAAGAGTTAAATTTACTTGGTTTAAGTTTAAGGTTCTAACCATGATGAGTTTAGAATGTCAAATTCATCTAAATTTTAATGAATTTAATGTAGAACGAATTTCTCCTCGGATATGCCATATTTCTAATGACATTCTGATGGAACTGTCCATTTGAAATTCGCGTTTGTAGTTATATTTTTTCTTCATCTGTCAATAGTATTCCCTCTGTCTCAATCTAAATGTCTTACTTTTTTTTCTGGTTTGCCCACAAAAATGTCATTTTTATATTTAGTAAGTTTTTCAATTCTAACATTCTACGTGACAAGTTTAATTGTACTACAACAAGATTTAAAAGACTACACACATCTTTAATTTAAGATTACGAGATTCAAAAGTCTTCATTCAACTCTGAAACTTTGTGCTCAGTCAAACTAAGACACATAAATTGAGACGGAGAGAGAGTGTAAATAAGAAGCTAGGAAGCAGAATTGTCCGTACTTTTCCCCATCACTTCCATTATTTGAGTTACTCAGTATTGATCAATTGGTCATGTCTTTACAAGATACTCAAACTTCAAACTGGTACTTCAGTGACCTCAAATTAATAACCTCACATTTCCAAAACCATGGCCTTTCAATTATTTTTTTCTTCATCTTAGCATTACTTGTTGCCTTCTTTTTCTTCTATTTTGATTGTAAATTTAACTTCTTTTCTAGTGAAATATTGAGCTCACCACCAGATGCAAATGCAGTTTTGGTACAAATCAACAAGGGACTTGATGAGGAAACTATTCAAAAGCTGCCTGTTTTCTTATTTGGTGAGACAATATGTAAGTTAGATAGTGTTCAAAGAAGTGATGAGTGCCCAATTTGTTTGGGATTATTTGGAGATGATGAAATGGTTAAGTTATTGCCTTATTGTGAACATGTATATCATGCTCAATGTATTGATAAATGGCTGATTGGTCACTCAAATTGTCCTTTATGCCGAGCTTCTCTTCATCTCAACTCATCTATTACAAGTTCAGAAGTCGTTGCATGATTGCTTCCATCAAGAATGAAGAAGTATTGACCATCAAATGGAGTGTATTTTATTTCTTTTGTATTTTTATGAGTTGTACTATCCCAACTTGTAAAATCCTCTTATTGATTTGATATAAGTGCTAGTTAACTGAGTATAGCAAGTTGTCACTATATTAGATCTCTAGATTATTATATTATGATTGATATATAGAGTTACGCGTTATTATAGGTCAACTTAACCTGATAGTTAACAAATTCTTTATAGTGTCAAACTGTCAATGCATTGAACATAAAACATAGATCAGTTTTTTTCTTTTGGCTAATTAAGAAGCAAGAAACATAAATAACTTCAACATTCAATAGTAGGATTATAGGCAAAGTTGAAAATAAATTTAATCTTGCTACTTATGACACTTTAAATGTCTATGTGAATTTGGAGAAGGGGGAAGTAGATATTTAAATTTATCATCTTCAAAAAGACCATAGTAAGAATCCTTCGCGAAATCACAAAGAAATTAAAAGACTGAAAAAAAGAGAGAAGAAGGGATCGGAGAGTGCAGAAGAAGATGAAGATCAAGCCTTCAAATTGATACACTTTGATATCAAACACTCGTCGATATACAATTTTTTGGGTATCAGTTGCTACAATTTGAATGAGAGAATTGCTGCATATACGTATTAGAAAGTCAAGTTGCAATGACCTACATCAGTTTGTATCTCTTCTCCTGTACTCCTGTAACCCCCATTTGTATCTCTATGATTGTGTGAAGTGGCATCTGCAAGTTTAACAAGGAAAAGGGTACAATAAATGCATCTTTCGACTTGTTCAAAGGTCACCACATAAAATTGCACAAAGCATAAATGCAGAAACCATCACCTATACGGCTATAGCCACTACAAAACTTTGCCTCGTCTTCCAGCCATTAGAATACATATGTATGGCTTAATATATCGATAGTATCTTGAACTTTTCTGTAAATTTCATTGAACAAGCTGTAGTTCCAGTGTTTAAATGAAATTTACTCACAAGTTTAAGGGACTGTTATGCATTAAGCCTATAAATGATCAGCAGACACTTCCAACTTCAAGGCTATTTTCCTGATTAAATGATGAGTAATGGGTGTTTTTGGTATGAATGGAAATATTTCCCAGAAAATGTATTTTCCGGAAATCATTTTCCAGAAGAAACTGTCTCACTATCCAACACTCTAGAAATTTTAAAACTATTCCAAATGAACTATCAGAGTTATACATAAGCGAGGAAAGTTGTTTTCTCCCTCTTTAATGAAATATATTTTTCATTGGTATTCTGTTGCCAGGAAAGGATTTATTTTTTAGAAAACATTTTCCTAGAAATATTTTTCTTCATACCAAACAACCCAAAGGATAACACCAATAATGAAAGTTGTATGCTCAACCTCTTTTTCTAGAATCATGTCAGTGCCTTATCTACCCTTATTTAAACCAGAGTGTCATAGAGGAGCCTTAATGAACTTCGTTTCTTTCAGCAACTTAATTAACCAATTCAATCAAGACAGATGGAATGAAAGAAAGAAAACGTAACTCCGCAGCTTGCCCAAAGAAGATAAATATCATTTTCATGTCTAGAAGATATGTTCACTATGCTTTAACTACCAAATTAGCACGAATAGATATGTATCCCCATTCATTGTGGAATATAATATAATGATCCTCTTCAAAGTCTTCACACGCAAGATCAAGTAATTACCTCTATGTGTGGAATTTCACTTAAAGGCCTATCAGCAAAATAAGCATACAAAGCCCTCAATACGGCCTACAAAAAAATTTAGAAAGAGACAATTTGAAGTCATGCACATGCTTTATTGGCATGGAAAAGCGAAATATTTTAATGCTTCAGCAACATTTACCAACCTGGTGAGATACCACCACCACTGGTGCTCTTTGTCTTTCAAGCTCGATAATCACCGGCTCCAACCTGCAACATGTTGAGAATGTTAATTAGAACAAAATGAGAAAAATGAAGGATTCTAAATTTAATGTATTGAAAGTAACAAACCTTTCAATTTAAAGGGTTAAATAACAAACCTTTGTATGACATCAAGATAAGATTCGCCTCTAGGGTATCTATACCTCAGCTTGTCCTTTTTGCGTGACCTGTATGTATAAATAAGTAACAAGCAATTTGACATAACCAATTGATATTTTTTTTAAAAGAATACAGTGTTGTTCATTAGTGTATTCACTACAAGAGAATGGTGGATTCATTTCTTCTCATAAGTAAGCAACACACTGCTATGAAAACATGTGAAGAGAAAGAGTAAATCACACAGCCAGTTAGAAAATAATGAAGCAAAAAAACCCTATGATTTCCAAGGAGATGTCTTTACTCCATATATGAGTCTTTCATCAGTTGTTCAACGAATTCCCAAACTAGGAAAGGTGATGGTCGTGCCATCACGGAAGACCTTTTCCAACTCTAACTACATTTCAAAGCAGTTCAATCCAGTTGATTTTCAACACCCGTTGATTCAGATCCTTATCAGCTAGAATAAATGCCTTTAGATCTTCTCAGATTTTTTATCTGGTAACTGACTTACAGATAGATACTGAAAAAAGAAAGAACTATGCCACTGGGACAACTAATCAATTTTTTTTTTTTTTTTGATAACAAGGGAAACCCGCAGCCGCTACCCTTTGGGTGCGCACAGGGTAAAACCCCCACTCCTATGCAATAGCTCGCAAACCACATAGGAGAGGTAACCCGCACTAGGCAAGCCTGGTGCGACGAGCTCGACCCAGAAGGCAAACCCCTTGCTTTCGCTGACAAGGGGTTTCGAACTTGAGACCTCCAACATGGAAGTCCCAAGCTCAAACCACTGGGCCACCCCGAAGGGTAGGACAACTAATCAAATTAAGCTCGTTAATTAGACTCCAAACAGACTCTGTGGTCAATTCTCTGTCTTAGTAATATCAGTTTTCTGTAGCTGATGAGGCATATCTTCCTTTCAGTATGTGTTCATAGTTTGCTGACTGTTCCTATAAACACCACAGAAATTCTACTTGGATAAAATCCTACTAGGTCACAAACAAATGGATAAGCTTGCATTGTGAAAGGTAAAGAAGAGTTATAGCATACTCATATTCTTCGGGCATATTTTTCTTTATTTCTTCATAAGTCATCCCGTCACATACACCAGCATTTATTTCATCAAGGGCTCGCCATTGTATCTGAAGAGGGAGTGAGGGAAAAGGAAGAACCTTACTTCAGGAGAGTTAAAGACATGATTTAAAACAAACAAACACACGATGGTTCAACAAGCTAACCTTGGGAAACCCAGCAATTGGACTAGCTGTCAAAATTGTTCTTTGCAATGTGCTGGTCCATATCTAAGTCACAGAATATATAATAGAGCATTTTATTTTTTTTGAGATAAAGGTAACTGTGTATTCACAAAAGGCTCATCATCAAATAAATGATGAGCATACGTCACTTACAATCTCATCAGAGCATATCATATAATAGAGCATTTTATACAACTTTTCTCTAGCATATATAGAATAAGTTGTGCAGAGTAAGCACTACCAGCTATCTTCAACTGTTAATGATCTGTGCAGAGTCAGCAATACGTACTGAAAGCCTAACAAACCATCAAGGTACTTAAACAGGGTCCTTTTCAAGGAGAAATATAAGAAAAATAGAAACTTTTGAGCTTAATAACTCCTAGAGACCATAAAATCTTTATATGCTCATACTTTTTTTAAGAAGTACTCTTTATATGCATGATTATGCTGATTTTTTTCTTCATGTGCATTATGTTCTTGAAAAAAAGTAAGCTTTTAATTCTTCAAAAGCAAGAAATTTGAGATATTATCACATCGCACATTCCCAAAGATCAGCTGCAAGACCGCAAATCCAATTCTTTTAAATCACCTCCTCCCAACCCCCACAAAAAGTGAACAGTACCTGAATTTATTTATTATTTCTTGATTTCCTTTTTGAGGAGAACGTGGATCTTTTTGGGCAAACAGGTGTATTAAGCTGCTAGGGAACCACATTTTCCATATAGGGATTCCTTAAATCTTAAGATCAGTATAAAAGTTTGACATCTGTCCTACTAAATAGGAGTAGCTTAGTTACGGGCTGATACTAATTTTTTAAATTCTGGAAGTGGTGCATCCCGTATAAGCTGAAAAAGTTGGCTGCTAATGGTTCATGCACTTTTGCTTTGTGATTTTTAGCAACCATTAATCCTACTTCGAGTTTGTGTGTAAGAAATGATAGTAAGTATAAGTACTGCATTTAGATCCTTTTACTTCAAAATTCCATCTGACATAGGAAGTTACGAATATCAGAGAAAGCTGTGATCATGCTTCTTCTAGAGAGCTAATTTTCCAGTTGAAAATATCAGGCCAAAAAAAGAAAAAGAAGATAGAAAATGCTTGCTCGCCTTGGGGGAAAGATCAAAGGTCCCTGCTCCTGGCACAGATTACTAACCAAAGCAGGGAACTTCAGTTCTTTTTCTTTATTAACTTATTTATTTATTGAGATGTAGTTATCAGGAAAAAGGAAGTGTTTTCATCAACGATTAAGGAAGCTTTCTTCTTAAGCCAGAGAACACAAAGTGATTCAGAACAGGTTTCAAAATGATGAACTAGATTAGTCATTAAAATTGAAGAACTAGATTTTCTTGATATGTTGACAGTAACATAATAAAAGAATGCTTTTCCACTATTGCTTTAAACCCAATCTTTCTCCCAGCCCTCCCCAACCACCCAGTGATAGCTCAATCAGATGCTGTAGGTCAGTTCCCATTCGTATCTATTTCAATAAAAGCACTAGTGGAAGTTGGAAAAGAAAAGGGAAAAAAAACTATACAATTGAAGCATCAGTAGGTAGAACTTACAGAAGCGGCCTTTTCATTTTTCAGTCGTTTTTCAACAAAATTGGCAAGCTTCTTTGCATAGAGCTCCCCAGTTTCACTGTTAAAGAAATTTGTCAGTCAAAAATTTGAAGCTCCATCGATGTTCAAAAAAATGTTGTCTTGGACAGTATTAGATGGATTATAAAATGTTCACATATATATATCATCTTCAAGGTGTTTAGAGGATACAAACCTTATCGCAGTGTCACCACCAATTCTGCCTCTAACATTGTACAAACTCTCTCCATGCCTTGTTAGCAAAATTGGACGGGGTGTGAGATGTGTATTGACCTGCATATCATATCATATCAATCTGATGGGCACTTCCAACAAAATTTAAGATCAAATGAGAGGAGCAAAATAAACAATAAAATGTCTAGATCAGGCAAATTGCCATCTTGCAATGAATGCTAGTGTGTTTGACCAGTTCTCTTTCTTTCCTTACTTTTCTGGGATAAGTGGAGGGCCATGACAATGTGAAAATCACTCTTATGCAAAATGAGAAGCCCCGTCACAAGAATGTGCCAGGTCTTTGTTATACATTCAAATGATAAAGGGAACACCAGTAAAGAGGACCTGTTCTGTACAGCATGGAATTCTTCCATTTACCAGTGTGTACCAGTAGTCATATCATCCAGTAGCAAGAATACTAACTCTGCTCCCAAACTCTGATTTTCAATCTCTCTTTTCCTTGAAACCCTAAGAACAGATAAGACTACACTAAGGTGGTAACTGTTAAAACTTACACATTGGTTGAGAGAACGGATTGTTGTCTCCTTATATGGTCTTGAGAAATTTTCACCTCATGAGATAACTTTTAGGCCCAAAGTTCATTTTCTTAATAGCAGTGTTATCAAAGGCGCGCTTAAGCCCTGAAGCGAGGCTCAAAACGTATTGAGCGCTTTGCCTTGCTTAATGTGTGCTTCAATATCGTCATCAAGGTTCTAAGGCATGCTTTCCCTTGACAATGAGCCTCTTCTGAAGAGGCAACACTAAATAATTGATATTTCATTTTATTGTTAAAAAAAAATCAATTTCTTTATTCATATATTTGGCATTAATGCTTATAATTATTAGTCTTGGACTAAACATATATATTTGTACTTTTTTTTTTGAGAATTATATATTTGTACTTTTTTCTCCCTTTGCGTCTTCATTCATTAACAGCTTTCTTTCATCTTTGCACTTAAAGCCCCAACAAACCGTAAGTTTTTTTGCGTTTTTTGCTTTTGATAACACTGCTTAATAGTAACCATCTGTGGATGTGAGTTTATTCCAGTCTTTGCTACTTCTGTTTTTCATTTGTATCTATTTCATGGAGTCGGGCATTACGAGAAATAGAAGCAATTCCTTCATTTCTAGCTACATTATTCAATATAATTCAGGAGATGCCTCAAAGACACAGTAGTCTATCGGAAAGAAAAGAGACCACTTAGTAGGATGAGCAGTAACTTACCAAGAAGAAGACAATCCTCCCAGGAAGATAGCCACTAATATTATTTACCTGCACAAATAGAACTAATTAATTAAAGAATCTGAAGCTGAATAAATAATTTCAAGAGGCTAATCTGGTAGGATCCATTCCTCCCTTGGAAATCTGAATTGAATTGCACAGAAACTTAGTCTATGGTTGTAGCCAAGTCTAGCCGCCTATCAAATTTTGAAGAAAGTACTCCTCCGTTCACTTTTAATTGTCAAATTTGGACTTGCCACTCTCACTAAAAAAACAATGATTGAGATGACTATTTTGCCACACTACCCCTATTAATTGATGTTTAGTATTAGGTCTTGGAAAATGATAAGTTAAAAATGACAACTAAAAATGAAAAACTATTTCTGAAATAGTGGACAAGTAAAAGTGAACAGAGAGAGTAATATATTATACAAGTGCATGGATGTCTCTGGTAATACGCTAACACATCTCTTGATCTTACACGAGTAATTAGGATAACACTAGAAGAATCTTGACAGTGGCACAAACTTCCATCAATTTTGCGAATCAGTCATTAATAAACTTATACAAGCCTCACTTCATACTTAACTGGAGATGCTACCAACTAGTAACTCAAACGAGGCCAGCCTAAAAGATTGACAAATTTGAACACTGCTGCATAGGCATATTAAGAAAGAAAGGTCCTGTAGCCTGTTCTGATTGCTCCCACCTCTCTTTCCTCTTTAATTAACTGAACAATCCACTGTCAATAGCTTTCGAATTCTTACTGAAGCCAATCTAAACATCGTCTGCACCATAGATTACATCTTTTCTCCAACTCCTAAAATTCGACATGAAATTGGTACTGAAAAGTTTATGTCAGCCTGTAAAAAGCATATAAACCAATTTTATACAGAGTCCTTCACTATCAAACTGTTTACCCGTCTCCAGACCGCCAAAAGATATATAGCTCTCACTGAAGTTAAATGCGATGAAACCTTAAAGAAGTCAGAAGAAATATAACTTCATATTCCTTCAAAAGACTGAGATAATAGGGTATTTTGAGGTTATAAACCAACTTATAGGAAGAGTTAGAGGTACAAGGCTATTGAAAGTCAAACCGCTAAACACTAAGTTAGCCCGATGAGGGGAAAGAAGTAACCCTAGTTAAAAGTATGAAACCTAAGACCTAAAAACCCTTCAGAGGCACAACCTACCACTTGAGCCAAGCCTCATAGGTAGCTCACTGTCGGTGGAATAACACAAAATCATCATGAAGAAATCAAGAAGTTTAAATAAAGTCCACCTTGGAATTAATTCCTTGGACATAAAATGCAATATTTGCTAGTTGCTACCAATGCTTACATCGACCTTTTGACGTGTCCTCAAATAAACAACACATGAAACAAATCAAAATAAGGTCACTTACTTGTATTTGTCCTCCATGACCACTGACCATATCAATCATTTTAATATAAGAACCTTCCTCTACTGGCTCATAAACCTTGGAGAAAAGAAAATGACAAACATTACATAATATGATGTTAAGCATTCATAAATAAATATGACAAAAACAACCATAATAACTATGATAAATAATATTACTTTTTCATAATTATCAAGGCGATTCTTGAAGTCCCTGTATCCAGCTTCAAAATCTGGCCTGTATAACAAATTAACAATGCCAACTATGTAAGTTCTTTTCTAACTAATATGAGAAACACCAAAGATACAGCAAATTATCATACTCTTCAGCATAGTCTGGACTTTGTTGAACTTTGAGGCGTATGTTTCTTTCAATTAGTTTAGGATCATTACAGAGGGTTTCCAAGAAAATTATCTGCATGCAAAGCATCACAGAATTCAAGAATGAGAACTAAGAGCAGATAAACAACTTAGGCTTCTGCATATGGATCCACAAAATCCACCAACAAGTATCATCATAAAATGTACACTTCCCTTTTGGCTTGTCTGCAACCAGTAGTACATAAACATAAAGAATGAATTAAAAAAGAAAGAAAGGACTAATCTGTTAA
Organism: Solanum stenotomum; assembly: GCF_019186545.1. Classification (NCBI taxonomy): domain Eukaryota; kingdom Viridiplantae; phylum Streptophyta; class Magnoliopsida; order Solanales; family Solanaceae; genus Solanum; species Solanum stenotomum. The sequence continues at coordinate 2,139,886 of NC_064289.1, forward strand.
AAGAAACTACTTAGACACATTAAAGCACTGAGATACATAAGTGGGTGATGCTGCAATTTTTGAAGTGCTAAGAAACTAGAAACACAAGTTGGAGTGACTTTGTTTCAACCAACAAACGTAGTGTCATGCAACCACCACTCCAAAAAAAGTAATAAGGGCACGTTGACTTAATCGCTATAAGGACTTCGATGTTATCTCGACTCCCGCACCCAACTCATGGAAACAAAATAAGGTATAGTATTAGATGAAACCGCTATTTGTAAATATTAACTATTGTTAAAGAACTTAACTCAAATCCTGCAATTGCACTTACATAGATGAGAATTAAACACATCTTACAGTTTTTTTATTTTGTGATAACCGAGAAATCTTCGAGGGTCGTGGTTCAAAATTCAACAGGTTGCGTGTCTGCCCTTCAATCCTTCTCCGCTTAAATATCAGGTTTTTATCTATGACATGTGTGTAACCTATACAGCGCTCGCTCTTACCACTAGACCAAAGCCTTGGGAAAAAAATCTTACAGTTCCATTGAAGTAAACTAAGAGCAGTAACATACTAACACTAGATGTCCATCAATAAGAATTCACCTTGCATTTTCCCTCAGCCATCTGCATAAGCATATTCCTTCTTTTCCTTGAGCTATTTGTGGCATCGAAAATTCCTACCTGCATTCAGTAATGGATATAGTTATCGAAAACTCAGATACAGGTATTGTTCCATAAAAATTACAGAAGACTTACCTGACCACCCTCTTGCATCCAAGCGATCATGTCTTCCATTGCAAGGGCAGCTACCTAGTAGCATGTGATGTATTAAAACTATGTGAAAAGAAGAAAGTCAATGCAACGAATAAATTAAGTCCAATGTAACTACAAGAGAGATTGATGATGCACTACAACTCAAAGTTTTATACCCATTAGCCCTAGGGATAATGCAATAATAAACTCCTACCATGGCTACAAGAATAACAACAATAGAAATTTCTTTAAAAATTACCAGTCATACTGTCAATAAATGGGCCTATGGCCATCCATATCTAAACCCCAAAATCCTAGAAAGTAACTTCTACAGCAAGATGAGAAAGCAACATGTTCTTTTCTACAACACTCTTACAAACTAGATATAATATTAATCAATTTTTCTAAAAGTGAACGGTCAAATGTCCAATTAATGGGTGTTGAATTGGCAATGGAGAATATTGATACAAATTGCAAAATTCCCATGCATGTGATATGACAGAAGCCCTATCCATATGTTCTTTTCTCTGGGAGGCCAGGAGGGGCTACTAAGATTAGGGATGTTAAGGCAGAGCAATGAAGGACCTGCCCATAATCGAAAAGAGAATATAGATCTAAATGTGGAACGGGCCAGCGACGGGATTTTTTTTCCTTGCATTGTGGGGGTCAGGGATAGGTGTTCCATAATTTTTATGCAAGTAATGGTAATTCTTCTGGGGTTTTGATTCAAGTGAGCCACCAGAACTTAGGTTTCACACCCTTACCTCTCCAAAACAGACTCTGACACTCATAATGGTTCTTTTCGGGAAATAGAACTAAGAATAGAGAGAAAATAGGAGAAGCGTAATTTCCGTACAGAAGACAAAACACAAAGGGGAAAAAGTCGTTATTGCTACAGGTTATGACTGAACCTCTCAATCTTCACCCATCCCTCTCTTTCCCAATCTCAAACTGATACTTAATCCCCGTTTCAATATATGTTGACAAATAGACAAGGAAAGGGAAGACAAAGACCTCCTCTGACTACATTACGTGGAGCCTACATCTCCATTTCAACAGCGGAATGTACTGCCCTTCTTAATGCTCACCCTCTGACCTTCCTGGTCTTGCCTCTTTCCTCTAAAATTCCCCATTGCTTCAAGTGAGGTCATCCGACACTGCTAACTAATGTATGTACATAATAATTACAACTATACACACAAACTCACGATAGAATGACACTGTTTAGAAAATAATGTGAAGTAATTATCAGTTTGGGATGGAAGTAAAGCCTTGCTGAACCCCACAGCCTCCAATCCAAACATGTGTACTAGCTGAGTTATAACAGGCAGGTGTCAAAATCCTATGTATGGAGGATGGAGGCCAAAATGGGGCAGGGAAGGGGAAGGGCAAGACATATAAGGGGGAAGGGCGAGGGAAGGAGCACTATGGTGAGTCGTTACAGGCATAGCATTCAGTATACCCGCCCAAACCCTGCCTCATGTTCAATCTAATTAAGATGATTTCAGGCTTCTAGCAAACAGACAATACACAATACCTATTCTGACAGAGTTTACCTCATTGCGAGCCTCCAAGCCTTCTGGATTGTCACCTCGGAAGAAATCAGCAGTCTGCGTCAACAAGATACACAAGAAAATGAAGTTCCACAGATTGTATTTCAATTAATACGAACTTACAGCTCCTAGGAGGAGAAGCTCAATAAGTAGTGTAGTTTTTTATGTTACAGTTGATACTTAAGGAACTACTTTGAACCTACTACCAAAGATAAAGGACCATTTTTGTCATTTTTATCATTTTCTCCATTTCATGGTGTATGCTTTCTATATAAAAGATGTCCACGGACTATTAACTTTGTCTCTTCAGAACACAAAGGATTGAAGCCGCTTTTAGATCTTTGATACAATTACTTATTGTAATACCAGTATGAAAGAAGTGGTAGTAGTACTTTGCTGAAATGGACAACCCAAAGTGTCAAATGTTTTAGATGTCATCTGCAAAATAAAATCATACCACCTAAACCAAAAGGCCACCAGATAATGAACCTTAAATGATGTCTTGGCAAGTGAATTCTCAGTTTAACATAGTTTTCTATACAAGAAAGATAACAGTTCTTTTTTTCTGTTTTTTTATACGTGAGACGGCAGTTCTATTTGACTGCAGATATTTAGAAAAATAGTTCAATTCAGGAATTTAAACTACCTGATTACTTCCGTGCTTGAGTCGGCGGTACTGTCACAGAAAAAAGATTGGTTAGTTTCCTTACGTTTGCAAATTTAGGAAGACATTGAAGAAACAAGTGCTACAATTTACCTTCCCAACATTGAAGTGCTTGGTGTCATGGCCTAACCATCGAAGATACCTAGTAAGCTTAGCGGCAGTAAAAGTTTTGCCACGAGCTGGCAAGCCAACCTGCAAGAAGCATAAGCAAATCCTAAGATCATTCATTTCATAAGATACTATTCCAAGAACATAGGAAATCCAATCCGAGAGCACAACATCAGCATCAAAGTTGACAAGCTTACACCAAAACTAACGTGCTTATCAGTTCTTCATCATAAAAGAAAAAATACCAGAACGATTGCTAGATGCATGTCTTCCTTTGGCCCAAGCATCTGATCAGCTACAGCTCCAGCTGCAACTGCTCCTGCAGCAGCTGGCATCACATTCTAAACAATTTAAAAGAATGATACATCAGATGCATAAACCAAGATACAACAGATATTTTATTACAATATTCATCACAACAGAAACATTAGATTTCTACACACCTTGGCATCTGAATCAGGCTTGAGATCAAGAGTAAAACTGGTTGTACTGGGTGATTTTACTAGTCTTGGAGATCCCACACCCCTATCTACAAGGATTCCCCTGTAACTATCTTGCTTTTGCAAAGACGAGAACGCACCCATGGACTTGGATTCAACCGTACCAGACCCTGAGGGGACTCTAGTTGGATCCGGGACAATTACTTCCATCTGCTGGATGATAGAAAGACGGCATAATGTGAATCAACTGTGGCTCTTAACCAATGAGGTACAATTTGAAAGAAAATGGTAATACATGTAGAATGAATAAAAGCATAAGGTTGGTAAATTAAGTAGGGAGAACACTAGTCACATAACATGCATGTTTCCAGCGAATGTAATACCTTCTGTGCATAATATGGGATAAAAATTTAAATAGCCTCTATGATTGGTTATATGAGTGTCAAAGAGGCTTACTATACAAGATTTTTAGCTGGAGGATGAAAAAGATTAGTATATAATATAAGCACCAGGGTTGAATAGCTTTTTCATTTTACTGAGTAAAATGATGATCATTATCATGTATTACAAAAATGCTAATGCCTATTTCTCTTAAATTATGGGAATGCATTACAGTGAAACACTTATCCCAAAAAAAATAGTCATAGAATTAGTAAAACTCTGAATCTCAAGCGCACTTTGGGGGTTTGTTTTGTTTTGATAAGAATGGGATAAAGATAGACAAAATCTCAAGTCCTATAGTCAAACTAGACCTCAAGTCAAAAGGCACCACGAGAACCTTTATTGTAGCAGACCGATCATTTGAAGTGTGACCATCTTTTGAGGAAGGCCTTGGAATGATAGTGCCATCTGTCCCAGAAAATACCCCTTTACGTGTTAGAGACCTAGGAGTTTCTGTCAAGTTAGCAGCATAAACCGGTGCAGATGTTGCTGGAGCAGGGACAACATAATGTTCAAGATCAAGCTCTAGACTAGCCGAAGAGCCATGCTGTCGAGAAAAAATGTTTAAAATATAATTAATATAATTAAGGCATATATGAAAAACATATCCAACTGCCAAAATCTATAGAAACAACCCTGGTAAGCAATATTCATCCACAGACATCTGAAGAAGCTAAAAACAAGAATAATTTGACCAATAGACAGAAGCAGAAAAACTAGGAGCACTGATAAGAAACATGAAAGTCAATAGTTTCCTCAAAATTACACATATAGTAACAAAAAGCATAGGCTAAACATCCTTATTCAAAATTAAAACATCTTCAATATCAAAATCTGCAACCTCATTTCACTCCTAAAGAAGAGCAAATTATCTCCCTTTAAATTTAAATGTACAATATCTGTTGATGCAATAACCTGTAATATAGTTTCTCACATTTGCACCAAATGTGAGCACAAGGCTTCTGAGCTCCAGCATGTTAAACAAACACTCATTCACATGGAGAGATCATCTAACAAGATAGTAAGACAGTAATCACAGGCATCTAGCACCATGGTTACAAAGCAGCATTTACAATTAGCAGTCAAACAATAGCAACATCTTACCTCTGCACCCATTGCTGGTGTCGAATTTATGCTAACATCTGGTACTCCTCGAACAGTAGAAAGCCTGCGATTTTCCTGAAAGGCTCTCCAACTAGCCGCAAGGTCAAATGGTGAAACTCTGTCTGCTTTAACAAACACTCTATATTCAATAATCTCTTCATTTTCCAGCTTAAACGAGGCTGAACGCCCATCACCTTGCAACGTTCCAGCAATAAGTACACGGTTTGGGCCTTCCTCCACTATACAAGGCTCATGATTGTACTTTGGCTTCAAAAGGAACTTAAAGTCCAATGTCTCTATACAAATAAAAATCAAGCAATCAACTACTTCCCAATCCCTATTTAGTTCGGGTCAACTATACTAATCCTCCTATAACTCCATTCCGCAAATCCGCAAATGAAATTACCATAGATTTTCATTCCATGAATTAACCACAAATTTAACAAAATCACAATAGTAAACTAACCGTGATTACGAGGAACAACGAAGCTCAGTTCCCACATAGAAGTTGATTCCCGTTCCATCGGAAGCTGATAATGAAAAACAAAACTGCATTAGTTATTAATCACAAAAATCAAAAGGAAAAACTGAAAAAGGTGAGAGTGATGAAATTACAGCTTTAGATGAATCCCATGAGCCAATTAATGGAACGGAACCATAAACATGAGGAATGAGTTCTCCTTTAAGCTTATAATTCTCCATTTTGAGAGAAACGTAAAGCTGTCCTCCTCCGTGATCTTCTCTATCTTCGCTGCCATGCGAGCTGCTGTCTGTGTTCTTCGATGAACCAGTACCCATTTTTGCTTGAAGCTACAATTTCTCTCCAAACAAAAAAAAGAAAACAGTATTCCTGTAGGCTTATGTTAACTGAATATAGTAATAATAAAAATTATGTAATTAAAGTAGTCGTCAGTTGTGGATAGGACGATAGGTTTAAAGAGAGACGGAGATTGCAAGATGAGGAAAACTGAGAAAAAGAACAAAAATTGAAATGGTTGGTTAAATTTTTCCTGTTTTGATAAGAATAGAATTTGGGGGAAAAATATTTAATTTTTAGGTTAAGACTATAATAATGGAAAATGAAAGTTGAATTCTATATAGGATTTGGATTATACCTTTGAGTGACGATTAATCAATATATATTTATTATGAATTGATTGGAGTTGCAGATTGCAAATCAAAGAAAATTTATGAATATTTTCATCTATTATATGTTTTTATGAAAATATTACTCCTTATTTGTTTGTTAGAACGCGATTGACGGGATGAAGATTTTTGTGTATTAATTTGTTAATATTATATACTATAAAAAATTGAACAAACAATAATATATATTTCAATAAGGCATGAAAATTAGGTTGGAGACTAGTAGAAAGTAGGTTTTTAAATTTATGTGATGTTTCTCTTTCTTGGAGATGTTGATTTTAGCTATAGCTAGTAAATTTAATTAACTACTAACTTATATCATTTCATTCTTGACAATCCATGCAGCACATTTTGATACTTTTTCCATTACTCTGATTCGTATTTTTATATAAAAGAATTACTCCATAACTTAATGATCGAACAATCTTTTTTCTTTGTTATCATGTATGAGATCAAATAAACTTGCATTTGATCAAATACAAATGTATTAAAATATATAATTATGAACATTTATAGTATTTTCATAAAATGTAATTTTAACTACTCCTATATGTTTTTTGTTTTAAGAAAATTAATGAATTCATGTAGGAATACAAACATAAATTGAATGTCTAAAAAATAAATACTTCAAAAATTAAACATAATGCATATATTATGGTTACTTGGTGCAAATCCTACAGAGACTGGGCCCATTTCTCGGATGATTTGCCCCAAAGCCCATTAGTCATATCCACTCTTAGGGTTTCCTTTTATATTCCACCAGTCCTCACTTCCGTTCTCATCGTGCATCTTCTCTTCTTCATCGGTAAGTTCACTCCGGCCAGGAAGTAAATAGACTCCCCTCCGTCGTAGCTGATTCACCATGAGAGCCAAGGTACGTAGACGTCTTCGTCTTGTTTTTTCCCTTTTTAGATTGTAGTTTTATACAGACGGATCTAGAATTTTAAGTCGATTGATACAGAATAATACTCACTACCGATTTGTGAATCATGCTCCATTGCTGAAGCTTTACATGTACTACTTTTTTTACTGCGATTAATATGTGTTGGTGCTCACTGGGCATTTTTTTTCATTTCAGTGGAAGAAGAAGCGTATGAGGAGATTGAAGAGGAAGCGCCGAAAGATGAGGCAGAGATCTAAGTAGAATTGTACTTTGCAGTTCTTAGCTTTTGACATATCTCCGTCGCTCTAGGTTATTGCGTTTTTGTCTTATTTTCATTGTTTGCAGTTAAATTTCAGTAGTTACATTGTTGCTAATGGCACCTAAACCTAATGTATTTCTGTTTCTGAGGTGTATTGAAACTCTGGGAGCCATTTTTGGCTCAAGTTTATGATATTTACTCCTTAATTACTGATTCATCTTGATACGTTTTTTCTTTTACCAAATGGCGTATTGCTTGCTAATATTGTGAAGATGTGACAATGTCCCAAACAGAGTGAATTACGGACTGTTTGTCTTCTGTATTTGAAGGATTAACAGTGTTTGCTGCATACTGAAATAGATATCCTCCACTTGTGTTTAGCTTTTAGTGAAGTTGAACACAAGACAGATTGTTAAACTTGAAAAGTAATGCATTATTCTTGGTCATACTTTCTTCTCCAGTTCATTTTTTGAGCAATGAGTCTTTTCTCATATGGTAGTCTGCTAGTTATCTAGCTATATACAATATCAGAGAGGTTTAACAGTTTGAAATGCTAAATTTTTGCCTTCATTATCTAGTGAATCGTTTAGGCAGTGAGAATTAGAAGCTGACTCCTAACATTGAACCTTTAATTTCCAAAACCGTCTGATATTGAAGGGGAATTGTTGAATCAGCTGGGGGAAACTGTAAATAGATGGAGCCAGGTAATAGTCCAAAAATCCATTTTATTAAATGGTAATTAATTCTGATTACTGAGTTTAAACAAAGAATTCTAATACGGCTCTGGTGTTATTGAAGAAGTAGTAAGACGTGCTGGAAAAAAAAACTAATCTAGCAGACTCATTGAGGGTTTGGTGGACGTCCATTGGCAGAACAGACTCTAGATCCCCACTCAAGTAACTCTTTGCTAGTATCATCCCTGTGAACAATAACTTCAATGAAACATAAGCAATCTTTCTTCTCTCCAGTTGCAGTTGCAATTGCTTCTGTCAGCTCCTCTTCCGTCCTTACCTACAATCCAGTTATAAAACAATTTGAAAATGACGTTTTTTTGTTGGAAGTATGGATATGAACATTTCTATGTAGAGTAAGTAACACTTACCTTTTGGGTCCAGCAATTACCTTCACCATTGTGAAGTGCATCCACCAAACCAGTGTAGTTCCAGTTCTTGATCACATTATAAGGCCCATCATGGATTTCAACCTCAATGGTGTAACCACCATTATTAATCAAGAAAATGATAGTTTTTTGGTCACAACGAATCATTGTTGACACGTCTTGTGCAGTAACCTGTTATCCATAATTTAGTTCTCCACTCGAATAATAGTGTCTGGTATGACGAAAGTCATTTTGTTACCTGAAAACTTCCATCACCGATGAAAGATATGACACGTTTTTTGGGTACAGATTGTGCATAGCCCAAGGTAGCACCAACAGACCAACCAATGGAGCCATATTGCATCTGGAATTGATACCTGCAACACGAATCGTCTAATGACTCAAAATAAAATGGATACCAGTCTGTTAAGCTTTTATTAGTCACATACCCACATCCTTCTGGTAACTTAAGCTTCTGGCAATTGAACCAAGAATCCCCTGTCTCAGCAATCACAGCTGTATCAGCTGAAAGCATCTTCTGTACATGTTGGAACAGAACATTGACTCTTAGAGGTTCGTTAGGCTCCGGCTTTGGAGGAGTTCCTTCAGGAACAAAGATCCGACGATAGTTATCATAAGCAGTTTCGTTTTTCTTTACTTTCTTTGCTAGTTCAGATAGGAAATCTTTCATTAGGACACAACCAAATGCTGGTCCATTTCCAATTACAACTCTATCAGGCTGCACAATTAACGCCTTTTCTCTCTTGATCAAAAGTGAGTACCCAACAGAGCTGTAATCATTAAAAACCGGACCAGCAAACAAGTAAGCATCAGCTGATTCAACGATTTCCGCGCAATAGGATGTGCCTACCGCACCCCAGTAAGTGCCAATGAAGTGAGGGTGTTGTTCTGCTACTAGCCCTTTTGCTGATGGCATCATTGCCATGGCATAACCAGAAGAATCAGCAAGTTCAGCAAAAGCATCACAAGCTTTAGCTACTCTTAGCTTTGGCCCTCCAATCATGACTGGTTTTACTGCCTTGCTTAGAAAGGCCACTGCTGCATCCACTGCAGCTTCCAACCCCTTCTTGCTACTTAGCCTGTATCAATAAGTTCTAATTTTAAGTTGAAAGAACATTTCACATACAACAGTGGTGAATCCAAGATTTAAGGTCAGTAAGTTCTTCTCTTTATATATGTGCTAATTTCTTTTCACACACGCATATTTAGGCAAACCCACTGCATCTGGTCTTGATCCGCCATCAGGGGCGGAGCCAGGTAGGTAGGGTTGAGGGGTTCATCCGAACCTCCTTCAATGGGAAAATTACCGTCTTTATACATAATAATTAAAATTATTTTGGCTTCTTCGTGTGTTTACTTCATCATATTTTGAACCCCTAGTAAAAATCATGGCTCTACCATTGTTAGTAAGTATATTCTGCTCTTTATATATGTGCCAGTTTCTTTTCACATACACATATGTAGTCAAACTCATGTGTCAAGTCTTGATCCGCCATTGTAAGTTCTAAAGGTAAGTTAAAAAATAGCTCTCATGTTACCCTTCGGGGTGGCCCAGTGGTTTGGGCTTGGGACTTCCATGTTGGAAGTCTCAAGTTCGAAACCCCTTGCCAGCGAAAGCAAGGGGTTTGCCTTCTGGGTCGAGCTCGTCGCACCGGGCTTGCCTAGTGCGGGTTACCTCTCCTATATGGTTTGCGAGCTATTGTATAGGAGCGGGGGTTTTATTCTGTGCGCACCCAAAGGGTAGCGGCTGCGGGTTTCCCTTGTCATCAAAAAAAAAAATAGCTCTCATGTAACAACGACGGATCCAGAATTATGAGTCAATAAGTTCTGCTCTTTATATATGTGCCATTTTTTCACACATATATTCTCTGAGTTAGACACGATGGATATGTGAACTGCTACGTCTAGTGTATATCCGCCACTGTCATGCAAGTTCTTTATAAATGTAAGAATAATTGATAATGTAGCACATACCTAGGTGATAGAAAAAATGGAATAGGATCCCTGCTGAAAGTTGGATGAGGGGTGGCTGGCAAATTGCAACTGATACTAATATATACTGGCTTTCTTTCTATTAGAGCAGTAGAAATTGCTCTATCAATTTGTTCAAGTGCATCCTCCAAGTTATTTATCACAGCCTAACACAACCAAAAATAGAAACACGCAGTTAGTTTGATATGTAGGGAACTTTTTGCATGGTATTATTGGAGGAAGGAAATAGGAGTAGAATTTTTCCTTGGTTTGGATATAAGCATCATCTTCTATTTCGTGTTTGACATGGTTCGGCGTACAAGGGTCAAAGTACTTAATTTTCAGTGTGAATTTGGATATAGAATCTTCAAGTTCTTAGAAATAAAGTTTGTTTATCTAAAAACTACATAAAAAGTAGTACTCTCCGTTCACTTTTACTTGTCTAGTATTCCAAAAATAAATTCACTTTTACTTGTCAATCTTAACATAGTACATAGCAACCTGTAAACTTCAAATTTTGAATCCAAAACTAGAACTTAACTTACCTGATAACATGTAACAGTCTGAAAACACCTAAGTTCTTGGCTGAAATCAGGCAATCCAATAGTATGATGCAGAATTCTATTAGTTCCATAGTCATTAGTATTAGGACCTCCAACAATGCAGATAATAGGGAGGTTCTCACTATAAGCACCAGCAATTGCATTAATCACACTAAGACCACCCACAGTGAACGTGACAACACACGCACCAACACCCCGAGACCTCGCGTACCCGTCAGCAGCATATCCAGCATTAAGCTCATTGCAACAACCAACATTCTTAAGCCTTGGCTCAGCAATTAGGTGATCAAGAAGTGTGAGGTTGAAATCACCAGGCACCGAGAAAACATCCTCAACGCCAATTTCAACTAACCTTCGGGCTAAATGGCGCCCTAAGGTTGCGTCAGGGCTCGCAATAACGGAAGAAGAATGTGAGTTTTGGATACAGGAAGTGGTGCCATTTGCATTGTCCATGTTTTGTTTTTGAGGAAATTGATACAGGGAAAATGAAAGACATAAGGAAAAAATATATATGTGTGTGTAAAAATAAAAGAAGTCAATTTGTTAAGATTCGAAAAGATAGGGAAAATTGAGTGAAGAACAAGATAGTGGTTTCTTGGAGAGGTGGTCAGTTTTTTTTGCTTCAAATATTTCAAGGTACCCAATACAGGACGAATGTCTTGGCTTAATGATCGGGGTTACTATATAATTGTTGTACAATTTTATTTTTAAGTATCATTTTGGTCTAATATTTTTAGTGGGTAAATAACGTAAGAGGAAGAGGTTCAACTTCAAATATATAATCATATTAGAATTTTATAGTTAGGTCATAAACAGTAAATATCCTTCATCGATTTGTCTTGTACGTAGAACTCAAGCCTAGGAGTTATATTTAAAATGTTAATGTAGCTTTCTTGACGAACCATGAACAGTTTAACTACTGATATTCTTAAAAGGCGTAACAAGTCATAAAGAAAATAAATTGTATAAAACCAATAACTATATGCAGCTCATTAACATTGCCTGTAATCAAAGAATGGCTACACAGAAAGGTTATGTATTCGGTAATTACTACATATCTTGTTTTCTTTTTACGTAAATCAAAAGAGGAAGCTTCATTATCCGCTCACGAGCTGTTTCATTGAGGATTCCACATACGAGGTCAGTAGCTTATGACCAAGTGAACCTACGCAGTTTGAGACAACTCCACTCTTATACGTACATTGAAAGTAAGCCAAATATCCAGAGAACTCTTTAAATCAAAGTTCCAAGAGGCCCAAAATAGACAGCAGTCTGATCACAGTGCAGTACTGTGAGCAGCATCTTGTGTCTATATATCATACAAACCGAGTGATTTCCTTCGAAATACTCAACTGACGAGACCAAAAGAGAGCCTATTTCTCTTACCATGCCATTTTTTAAAATTTTAAAAATAATCAGCAAACCTACCAGTGGATTCAACTTCCCCAAATAAGTAATGAATTGAATTATATGGAACCAAGGACACAGAGAAAGAACAGCCTCAAAAAGAGGACTTACATAAACAACGTACAGTTGGGTATATAATACCAAGACTTACAATAGACCAACACAATACCTCAATCAAAGAACAAGACCCACCCTTGACGTAAGTTTCCCCAAGATGTTGAAACACCTCAGAGATGGACAAACAAATAACAACCTCCCCCAACCCCAGACGACCCCGCCCCAAAGCAACACCCAGAAGTAAACACCCCTTGCACTTGACCAGACTATACCCAAATTTGGTTGGCAAAAATGGAGGTGCTACAAACCTCACCAACTACATTTGGCGTACATGACATACATCTCTCAGGCTGAAGCAGCCTCTTCCTTTTTCTCTGCATTATCAGAAGGCCTCTCTTGTTTGACGTCGTCTTCCTTAACTTTCTCTTCAGTTTTTTCCTCGCTCTTCTCTTCTGGTTTCTTATCTTCGACACTCAACTTCTCAAGTAGGCCAGCAGCATTAGATGCATCCACATTTTCCTCTTTCTTCGTTTGTGATTCAGCAACCTCTTGGAAAGTCTCCATGAAGGTCTTGCAATCTAAGAATAAAAACATTACACTAAGACATCATTTTTGCTGAGGAGAAAAAAAAAAAAAAAACAGGCAGCAAAATAAAAGAATCAGGGACATGATCATACATACTATTAAACTACAACATCCTCAGAATCACTTCCAGGGCCCCTCTCAAGTCTCATCCAGTGTTTGACTTATCCCCAATCATGGGAAATTTTCTAATCCCTTGAACGTGTAATTAACTCCAATATGTTGAGTAAAAACTGCAATGAAGATCCAGTTCAGGAGTCCATACCCGGCTAGGTTCATTCCACGCCTTATAATCCAATAGTCCTAGTTGATAATTTATAAAGCACCAGTCCTCAAGTCCCTAAAGAGCAATCACTCTCAAGTAGGTAACCAAGCATGCAGCATTAACCATGATTCCTTTTACCAGTACCTAGGATTCTGGAGAGAAGTCCAAGATCAATTCACTCTCAACACTACACGGACCTCAATCAAGAGGATATGACCTAAAGGTTCTCAACAACTTAATAATAAAAGATCAATCACTTAGGTCATTGGCAGTTCCGGTTTGGAGAATCATAAATGGGGGCATTTTTAATGGGTTTCTGTAGACTGAGGTTGTGGTTTTGCCTTCTAACGGTGCATCTGATTTGCAGTCTAATGTTTTTGATTCAAAACCTGTGAGGCCTGCCATGACATTATTTCTGGAATTTGGGAATTTCGGAACTATAGCAGAAGGCAGAAACATGGAGTCTACCTTACATACAGTTGTCCCATCACTCCCCTCTCAGCTAATCCCAACCTCGCCTAAATCTTAGTAAGGTATAATATTGGTACTACTCGTATGATAGTATTACCAATTTAATATAATGAGAATAAAAACACAACCAAAATAATTGATAGGTATAAGATAATATGTATGTTGCCACTAAACAAAAATAATATACATGTTATTCCCTTACAGAGAGAAGTCACCTATCAGTTTAAGGTTTGGTTTGCTTTTCCGTCGTCAGCAAAGTCGTGGATTTACTATATAGGAGGGCCTAAGGCATGGAAGAGATCAGACTGGCGACAACCTAAGTCACAGGTGAGATGATCTTTATTCATAGCGCACAATGTTGAGCAGTAAAATTTGTACATCTATAATCTTGAGCCTGCACTTAAGTCTAGAATTGGAAAAGAATTTAGGGACTTATCAATTCCCTAGTTTCTGCAATCAACCTTAATAAGGATTTTACTCTTCCAAGTTCTATTCATGCTTCAACCACTGTTTCAATTTTCAAAAGGCAAGGATGTACGACATAGGGTATCTTAACTTCCTTGATCACTCTTTCTTGCTATTACCTTATATATATATTCAAGGAATACACACCATTAAAGCCATAACTAACATCTCATGTTGAGAATAGGTACCTCAGATATGAAATAACCTCTATTAAACTTCAACATCTGAAACATCAAGCCATTGGTTCTAATATAGACAACTTATATAGACTTGAAGAGGAGCAGAGCTTGCAAAATTCTATTTCCCTGTCCATCTAAGTACACTTCTACCCCCCTCCCCTACACACCCCAACTCAGAATCTATCAAAACATTTGGTTATCTAAATTACACCAACAAACTACCCAAAACATAATTTGGTGGTACTATAATCTTGCCTTGATCCATCACCTAATCCAAACAACAATCATAGCCTCATAAGCCAAAACTACTGGAACACCTTTGCATCCCAATTACGCTCAAGTAGATGAATTGCAGAATTTTACACCTCAGCCCTGAAGATCTAATCTTATGATTGTCACTACATTCAATCTTCCAGAGTGGAGTAAATGGTAGTTTCAACTGGACTAATAGTTTAAGAACTATCAAAACGAAATAAACCATATGCACACAGCAGAAGTGTATGTTAGTGTAGGTTTTCCAATCATAGAGACAAGCTTGAGTTGGTGACTAACAAGAAGAAAATGAGAAACTACAAAGCATACCTAAAGTACAGTAATTAACTGGTGAGCTTCTATACTCAATTGATCTGAATACTTCAGAAATCTACAACTACAATACGTGCACCCATTACAGCATTCAGTAGAGAATGAAATGTTCTCCAAACAAAAATCTAATGTTATAACCATAGGCACAAAAGGAGCCATTATAATGACTAGCAATTATGGGGCAAAGGCAATCACGACAAAAGGAAATTGCAGATTTTAGCTAATTGAATGCTTCATCTATCAAACAAGACCCTAGAATCTAGTAAAAATTAACCGAACCAGCAGATTCAGAAATTCTTACTCTCTAACGATGCAAATCTAATACAGAAAAATTCATCCTTCAATTCACCATCAGCAAAATCTGCGGCATGCCACACACAGGACTTCTCGTTTCCAGCATGTTCCTGAACTGTCATCGTCGGAATAACTGCATAGCACCGAATCAGAGTCCAAATCTCAGATCCCGAATCAAATGAAACACATAATTGAATAAAATAAACTTTAATCATGCAAATAAAGGTCACAAATCGAACTATAAACAAACCTAGATGATTGGCACAGATCTTAAGAGTCTTAGATTGACGCATAACAAGACGAACTTTTCCAGTTTCCTTATGCTTTAAAAGCTTAACAGTACCAGCACCTCTCTCTTTCCACTGATTTCCCTCTTTGTCGAATCGATAAAGCTTCGCTTTCCTGATACGATAAATTCACAAGTATTAAAGTTATTCATCATTCCTAGAAATCGAAGCAGATCGAAAAAATAAACACAATTATCAGAGAAATCAATTACAAATCGAGGATAGCATCTTCGTTCTCTTCGCCAGTTGTTACGGCAACTTCCTCGAGCCTGACAATCGGCGCAACGTGAGCTCCGGTATCTTCGTCATCGGCTCCAGCGGCTTCTTCCTCCTCTCTGTGCTCGTGTTTAGGCTCGGCGCTAGACATTGTTAACCGTACGGTTGCTGTGTTTCTTATAACAGAGGTTTTATTTATTTTTTTGTAGAAAGAGAAAAGATAGTGAGACGCCAGAAGAGGGAAGAAAGGTTTATATAAGAGTTATGGGAAGAAAGCGTGATGCTTACGCACATGATTTTTTATTTTATTTTTTTACCTATTTTATCATTAAGCCCTTGTTTAGTACTAGTAGTAATAAAATTCTCAATTTCTCATCTTAATTTATAAATTACCTATAGGTCAAGAGACTTAAAGGGGGGTTTAACCTTTAGATTTTTATTATTAATTTATTACGCTTTTAAAATTAAAATTTTCAAAAATATTGAAAACAGTTGACTACATGTTACCTCTTTTATTGATACTAATTTATGAGGATAAAAATAGAATAGAAATTTCGATTTGTCCAACTTTACATCTTATAGAATAAGCCAAACAAACAAATACAGAAAATAATAAAATACCTAGGTCTCAATTCAAGAAAAATATAACCCGATATGTTTAGTTTCAATCGTGAATTTCACTTATGAAGATGCATCCAATAATTATTGTACCATAGCCCATAGGACACGAAATTGAGTGCACACATATCGAAGTAATAATTTTATAAAAATATAACGTTGTTCTACATGAAGAGAAAAGAGAAAAGCAGTTGCAGAATTGAAACTGAAGTCTAGCTTTAATCAAAAAGGAAGGAACTGAAAGCCACATAACTAATCACTACTACATAGGAGAAGTTGTCAAAAAAAGAAAAAAGCTACATCATTCTCTTCAGCCATTGCCTGTTTAACATTAAGAGTAAAGTTGTATTCCTTGTCACAACCCAGATAAGAATCGCACATGAAATAGAGTGTGTAGTACCTTGTTCCAGCTTCAGCAGGGGCAGCAAAATCCAGCTTGACCTTAGCTTTCCTTTGGAGGGTTATAACTCTCGTAATTGGTTGCTCATTGTATCCCCGACAACAAGCCACCATCCTTCCTCTTTTGTTCCGGGATATCTAGCTATGCAATAACAGGTCCAACTTCTGTTCTTCTACGCTCAACATATCGCTTAAGGGTTACCTGCACACTTACATCGTCTCCAGCACTCACATTATCACTGTCCAGCACATGATACTTCAAATAAATGTCTGGAAACCGGTTACAGAACCGGGCAATATGTCGAAGCTGAAAGAAAGTCCGACATTTGCAAGAGCACACGCTTCTCATCATCTTTCATCTCCACTAAATCAAACACTGTCTCTATACGATTTTCTTGGCACTTGTTAACCAATTCCTCTGTCAAGTGTGGAAGCTGGAGAAGCATCGAGTTACGATGCCACAACCCCTGTGTCGCCATCTGGCTCACCTCCATTGTTAGAAGTGCTAGACTAAGCCAACCATTACTGGAAACAACATCAACCATTGCTTGAAGCAGCCTAGTAGCAGAAAGAAGCACCTCTCGCTGATCAAAAGCAAGATTTCCAACCACCATTCGCCTAGAGAGATGGGCTTGTAAAAGAGCATTTGCCTTGACATGAGGATCTGTGTATTTCGGATTCTCAAAAGAGAATGGCAGATCATTAATCAATCTTTTTATCGATTCCTCTTCACCTGGCCGTATTGGCAGCTGTTCAAACTCCGATGCTGACGCCAATATTTCCAGCAAGCCCTTCAAATTTGTTTTGGAGGTCACAGAAGAGCTAAAACGCTCTATTGTGGTGTGACTGATATTATAATATGACGCTATCATACCGAGCAGAAACACGATTTGAAGGTTGTTGTTGAAAGGTCTCTCAAAAAACCTTGTCTTTCAAAACAATACTGATCACTGATGAGCAATTGAATAATTCTCTCAAGCCATCCTATTTATAGAGTTGTGTTTTTTCTTATAAAACCAAATAAAATTACATCTCAAATCCTTTTTTCTAATAGGAGTTGTGTTTTTAGCCAAAATCTAACTCCAAATAGAATTACAGCTCAAATCCTTTTTCTAATAGGATTGAAAACCAAATAAGGAGAAAAATTCCAATCCTTCTCCAAAAAGGATTAGGCCATGGGCTTATGGCTGAAACATGGCCATAGCCCAACACTGTAATCGGTTCAGTTTCAATTGAAAACTCTGACGTTTCACTGTGTTAAAATCCGACCCAGGTATGTTTTCTTAAATACTTAATCTACATATGTGTTTTCTCAACTCTTTATGAACAGATTCTAAGACTGGGAATTTGCACTACTATTTATGGTCTCTTGGTTTCGCTCTTATGCGAGCTGTGTTCAACACCAGTAATCTTCTATTTAGATTGTTGATCAATATTTTTGCTGTTTTGAAGTAGTACTGTGACATGATCCTCCAGCTTGAACTTCATTTTTTAAAAAGAAAACTTCAGTAAGTCTTATTAGCATGTTTCAGCATGTCATTTAGAGATCTGTTTTGCAGTGCATATGAGTTATACATCCTTATATGTTTAGCATCTTTGGCTGGCCGAATTGGTTTTAACCAAATGAGTACGGTATGCATTTGTATTTCTAATAACTTTCGATATGCATTTGAATATCCATTCATCTTGGCGTGCGTCTCTCGCTTGATTAATTATGCATCCGATTAAAATCAGAACAACAATTAGTGTAATTGATTCAGAAATTTAAGTATGGTAATGTTATTAGAGCAGCTTCCTCATTTGTGCTATATTTGGGTAACTTTGATTTAGTCCTATCTAATTGATTAAGATACCTACTGCCCCCATTCAAGAAATAAGGAAAACATAACAAGACATGTTTAGTTTCAATCGTCAAAGTTCAGCAACCATTCTCTATCAGGGCATGAGCAGAAACATTAAAGTAATTGAAAAACCAAGTACATCCATTTTCAATTCATACTGAACAAGTCCTCCTAAATAAGGATAACCGAAGCTATAAAGCAGGTGCAGCAGTGAAACTGAAGGATCTAGTACCAACTGAAAGCCGCATAACTAATCACCACTAGATTGTCTACAGAAATAGATAAAGCACTTGGGAAAAGTTCTCAAAAAAAGAAAAAAGCTACATCATTCTCTTCAACTGTCATCTTCAGCCATTGCCTCTTTAACATCAAGAGTAAAGTTGTATTCCTGGTCACAACCCAGATAAGAATCGCACATGAAATAGAGTGTGTAGTTCCTTGTTCCAGCTTCAGCAGGGGCAGCAAAATCCAGCTTGACCTTAGATTTCCTTTGGAGGGTGACTCTCTTAATGGCCAGTAATTGGTTGCTCTTTGTATCCCCGACAACAAGCCACCATCCTTCCTCTTTGGTTTTGGGATATCTAGGTGCAAAAACAGGTCCAACTTCTGTTCTACCTTCAAGATCTCGCTCAAGGGTTACCTGCACACTTACATCATCTCCAGCACTCACATTATCACTGTCCAGCACATCATACGTCAAATCAATGTTTGGAAACCGGTTACAGAACCGGGCAATATCCAGAAGCTGCAAGTCTGACATTTGCAAGAGCTCACGCCTCTCATCATCTTCCATCTCCACCAAATCAAATACTGTCTCTATACTCCTCCCTGGATTTTCTTGGCACTTCTTAGCCAATTCCTTTGTGAAGTGTGGAAGCTGGAGAAGCATCGAGTCACGTTCCCACATCCCTTGTGTCACCATCTGGCTCACCTCCATTGTTAGAAGTGCTAGACTAAGCCAACCATTACTGGAAATAACATCAACCATTGCTTGAAGCAGCCTAGTAGCAGAAAGCAGCACCTCTTGCTGGTCAGAAGCAAGATTTCCACCCACCATTTGCCTAGAGAAATGGGCTTGTAAAAGAGCATTAGCCTTGACATGAGGATCTGTGTATTTTGGATTCTCAAAAGAGAAACGCAGATGATTAATCAACCTTCTTATCAATTCCTCCTCACCTGGTCGTATTGGCAGCTGTTCAAACTCCGATGCTGACGCCAATATTTCCAGCAAGCCCTTCAACTTTGTCTTGGAGGTCACAGAAGAGCTAAAACGCTCTATTGTGGTGTAACTGATATAATAATATGACGCTATCATACCGAGATTCAAAGGTGAAAGCAAAAATTCATCCTCAACAGTGACACATTTACTTGCCTCCAAGTCACTGATGGTATTCTCCACTAGCTCCGACAGTTGGTCAGACAGATGCCTATGACTAACACCCTGCAGATTGTAGTAATTTGGATTCTGTGTCAGCCTTCTATACATGAAGGTCCATGTTAGGTAATCAACAGCATCCTGCTTGTTCTGAATAACGCCAACCACCACCTCAGCATTCAAATTATCATGGAGATAATGTTGCAGATGGCTTTCAACTGGGAATGCTTCATACAAGAACTTCTTGTAGTAATCCTTGCGTGGTGCATGGCAGAGGATAACACACTTCCCTGAGCTATCTACAAGAGGTCGACTGGCATGGCCCATCATCTGCAACAAATCAGTAACGGGATAATCAGTGTGTGCATTTTCCCTACCATCATAATACTGTGTCCCCATGACCACCACCAAATGTGCAGATAACGGTACTCCCCAACACATTGTACCGTTCATCACACACACTTGAATCCATCCAGTTTCAAACAATGTCTTCACTATATCCTGATCAGTGGCACTCAACCCCTCATGCAAGTAGCCCACACCATACTTGAGTGTCTCTTGCAGCATAGGTTCATTGATCCTTTCCACGAAAGGTTCCAGCTCTTCTGCAGATCGTAGCAGAAATATGGGTGTGTCTTCGCTGTCCATGCTTGAATAAGTCATCAGATCTACAGCAGTCAAGCGAGCATGCTTCCTTGTGGGAACGTACACAAGTGCAGGTTTTCCCTTCCTTGCATGTTGGACTATTGCAGTATATGTGGGTTTTGTCATGGCTTGCATCCTAGCTTCAAAGTTAGCAATATCAACACCTTGAATGTGTATTTCAAGTGGCACAGGCCTTACCCCAGGCGGAAAGTTGAAGAGCCCATGAGATGTAGCCCCAATCCATTCTCCCAAATCCTTGGCATTAGCTAAGGAAGTTGACAAAGCAACGATGCGGATCTTGTTCTCAACCTGGCTTGAGATATATCTCATCCGAGAGACGATCACCTCCAGGATTGGGCCACCTTGACCCCCAATCAGGTGCAATTCATCAATAATGAAAAGACTGACTTGCTGAACATGCTTACGTTGTTTCCAGCGACGAGACAAAGCATCCCATTTCTCAGGTGTGCTGATAATTAGTTGACCCTTCTCCAACAGCTTCAGATCACTGGCGGTCTCCCCAGTTAATTCAACAACCCTCATTCCCAGATGGTCCCCAAATTTCGTTTTCCAATCGTTGAACCGCTCCTTAGCAAGAGCCTCTAGTGGAGCTATATACACAGCACGAATGGTACTATCAGGTCCTTTCTGATGATTCCTCAATATGGCAAATTCAGCACAAATAGTCTTCCCACTACCAGTTGGAGCTGCAACCAAGACATTGTCATCTGAATTGTACAGCACTGTGAAAACCTGAGTCTGAACCGGATTGAAATGCTTGAAATCTTGATAAAGTGCTTCATATGCTGGATTCCTCAATGCAGTAACTGGCAGAGGTTGCAAGTCTAGTAACTCGGTGGGAGGAGGATATTTCTCTGGCAAAATCAGATGTCGGAAAGAGACGGGTAAAACAGTCTGGGACCCTAGCCATTTGTCAGAGACAACCCAAATGAAATACTGTGGGGGCAGTGGCTCATATATTGGGACTGTGAAGTTCAAAGTATGGTCCTCATCAATATACTGCTTCTTCAACATGAAATATTCATGATGAAGAATAAACTCCCCATCATTATCTTCAACAATTATCCAGAAAGGTTCTACATAACCATGAACCTTGTCTTCCCATTGGAAATCCGGTGTAATCGTCAATTCAACCCTCAAGACTGACCGCGTAATTGGTTGAACATGTGCAGCAAGGTTCAGCTTTGGGAACTGATGAATGAACTTGTGTAATGTCCTTCCCATCTTTGGGAACCGGATAAGCTCTCCCAATTCTTGTGATGAAAGATCATAATAACGCTCCCAAGCCAAATCTTTCTTCTCCAACTTCATCAAGATTTCATTTGGTATGCCATGGAATTGGCGAAGTGGTGTCTGTACACTCCACATCCTCTTGCTTATCATTTTGCACCATTTTAAGGCCTTCTCAGCTAACTGAGCCCATCCCCTTTTCAGAACAATCTCAAAAAGGGCTCGCATCAGACGTGCAGCACTCTGCAAAAGCAAATAACTAAGTTAGATAATTCACTATCAGATAACACCAAATCACAAATGATTAAAGAAATAACAAGCAACTATATAGGAGGTTATTTATACAACACAACAAACCTGAGTGATATAAACCATGTCGGATGACAGGGACAACCCTTCAAGCTTCAGCCGTGAAATATACGCCTGCAATAGTACATTGATCTTGGCACTAGGTTCCTCAAGACTCTCTTTTATTGGGATAGGAACACGATCTAGAAGCTTCGCCAATTCCATTTTCTCATCTTGTCTGACTGTAACATATTTGAATTCCTCACTAAGAGAGAAAAGCCTGCAAAGTTCAATGTCACCCATCGTAGGCTTCAAATGCTCATTGTACGTGGAAATTGTCCCGTGAGTTATATAATAATAACTCGCAATGCGACCCAGGTCAGTCACCTGGAAATATCCACTTTTTCTGTCATACTTGACCAAGTTATTCTTGTCCAGCAATATAGCAGCAGAATGTACCTGCAAGCAAGTATTTCAAACTCTGAAGGAATTATCGATGCTTTTCAGCTAAGATGGAACAAAATACAATTTGAATGTCAAACTATCAGTACAATAAGACATAACAACAATTTCAAGGATGGAAGAAATACAGCACATATGTTGGATATTACTACCATTGATTATCATAGAAATAATTATATTGAAGGTTAGTCTCTGCTCTGTTTCATTCAAACTAATGGAAATTAGCTCTCCATATAAACAACTAGCTGGCATCAACTCACCAAGAACGATCTAACTACTATAAACTAAACATTAACATAAATACTCACTCAACTATTGGACATTACTTTTTTCCATGATTGGCATCAATATTCACGGGAACGCAAGATTATTAATCATGGAGAATCTGAGCAAGCCATTTGAACAACATTTAGCAATACAAAAATATGGTGCAACCAAGAGAATATCATAATATGAGTTTGTCAATTAGATCGTCGCAGATCTTTAATGAGAATTGAGGTTGTAGAGCAATAATTACTGTTAAATATGGTGAAGCAAATTTGGCGCACCAATTCAGTGTATGTGCCTACTTATATAGGAGTTTGAAAGAATATATGCAAGCTTGGTCTGAATTCCAGCACCATGTCAAACTAAATGATGGCAGCGGCTGCAGGATTCTTTCTGGACAGATTTTTGGTTGGGAGATAGAATAATTAATGGACAAATCTCCTGTATTGTGTAGCTTAGCTGTAAGCAAAGATAGTACAGTTGCCAACTGTTATACTGACTCGCGGTGGCATTTAAATTAAAGAAGAAACTTCATGACTGGGAAATGGATGAAGATTAGCAAATTTCTATATATTTTGGAATCTATAAACCTTGATGTGAGCCGGCTAGATTCCCAGACTGGAAAGCTAGTCAGGATAGAACAATCTTTGTTAAAAGCTGGTATACTTTCTACAGAAACAACCAGACAGGTGGAACAAGTCTTGGCCTTGGAAAATGTTGTGAGAGTAAAAAGCATCTTCTAAGGTTTTCTTGTTTTGGTTGGACTGCTGTAAGGAATGTGAGTTTAGCTCATAGAATTTTACAGGAAAAGGCTTCTCCCTGTGCAGTAGTTGCTGGTTTTGCTCAGGAAACGATTGGCCATCTATTTTTCCTTTGCAGGCAAAGGAGACAAATCTAGGATCTTTTTCTTAATACGAAATGTGCAGCAGATGATGTCTCAACATGTGAAGAATTTACTGGAGGCGGAGTAGAAGAGCACAAAAGATGAAAACAGATCTGGAAAGCAATTCCTTTGTGCACCATATGGACAATTTGGTTAGAGAGGAATAAGAGATTCTTTCAAGGACACAAAAAACAAACACATATCATTTGTAAAAAATAAATGAAATTTATGTTTCTGGTGTAGGAACAAGAAGATAGAAAATTTGTCTCAGTACATGTTGACTTTCAGAGTTCCTAGGGATGAAACAGTGATGGTGAAAATGTAAATTTTGTTCTTTATATTTTGCAATGCCTTCTTGGCACTATTAATGAAACTTTTATCAAAAATAAAGTAAGGAAAGAAAGGAACAGCAAGTGGAATATATGTAAGACTTACCAAGTCAGCACGCCTTTCCTCCAAAGCATAATCAGTCTTGAGAGCATCAGCAGGTAGACCATAAAGTGTGGGATTCCGTACCATGCGGACATAGAGGTAAGTATACAGGAGCCATTTACATGCTTCCTTGGCATTCAACACAGTCCCAAGGACAATCTCCGCATTTAACTGATCTGCCAACTTGGAGATAAATTGACTTTCTATTGGCAGCTGCTGATTCATCAGGGACAAATAATATTGCAATTCGCTGTGGCCCGTTAATATGATTCCTTCACCATAGGTGTCATACTGAGGACGTCCAGCGCGACCAAGCATTTGCATAACATCAAGAGGACTGAGTTCAGTCCATGCTCCTTTCTCAGGATTGTAAATCTGGGTACCTTTTATAATCACAGTATGTGCAGGTAAATTGACACCCCATGCTAAAGTGGCTGTTGAAACCAACACTTGCACATGGCCATCAGCAAAAAGATCCTCCACAAGTTGCCGATCAGTTCTAACCATCCCCGCATGATGAATAGCAAAACCATATGGTAAAAGATCTTTGAGATCATTGCTCTTCACAAGCTCAGTTTGCGACTGTAGAAGTTCCCGAGTTAAACTGTCCTCCTTCAAAAACTTACCAAGGGTGTCATTAGCAAGTGCAGTATCCCGTATCGCACGAGCTGTCTTAGATGTTTCCTTCCTTGAATGGACAAAAATAAGCACCTGATGCTTTCCTGCAATACTAATCACCTTCTCATAGCAAACGTCATTCATCAACTGGAATCTCTGCAGTGGCTTCTTAACTGTAATTCCAATATACTGCTGAGCCAACGGAACAGGCCTATAGCTATTGTCAAAATGGAAGAGTCCTTTCTTCAGATCCACTCGCAAAAACACAGCCACGTCCTCATAATTTGGAAGAGTTGCTGACAATCCAACAAGACGAATATGCTCTTTGGTGGTTTCGATCTGTCGAATAGTTCTAGCAATGATACTCTCCAAGACAGGACCTCTGTTGTCATGCAGAAGATGAATCTCATCAATAATAAGAAGTTTAACAAGCTGTGTATATGTGCGATCGCCCGACTTTCTGGTTATAATATCCCACTTCTCTGGGGTAGTCACGATAATTTGAGTCTCTTCAATCTGTTGACGAGTTAATGTTTGATCACCACTCAACTCCTTCACTGTGACACCATAATGTTCCAAACGCTTGGAGAGATTACCAACCACTTCAGCAACAAGGGCTTTCATGGGTGCCACATATACAATCTTATAGTTGTTGTGGTTGAATGTACCATCATCTTCATTGCGGTTTAGTGCAATTTGCTGAAGTATAGTGAGCATAGCTACATTGGTCTTCCCGGCACCAGTTGGAGCACAGAGCAAAATGTTCTCCGGAGAAAAAAGGGCAGTCTCATATACTTTACTCTGCACCCTGTTCAATTGGGTCATCCCACTGAATGCTGGTCGAGCCCACTCTGGAATGGAGGATATCTTCACAAGCTCTTCACCAGGGTCTAGTGGCCTTGGCTTCAATGCTGGCACGTGAACTTCCTCGTACCCCTTCTTATGATTCCTGTAAGACCCCACTGGAAGCTCACATTTCTTATTTGCCATCAACAAACCGCCTTGCTGAAATGCAAGGCTGTCAAGATCAAGAAACTGACGCTGCCCCATTAACCAACCATTATCAAGATCTCTATCTACAAGTGCCTTCCTTTCTCCATCACCATCAACACCAGACTCATCTTTAAGACGCCTAGCCTCTTCCCTAATGCTTTTCTCCAGATTCTTCTGCCTCTCTTTTGCAGTAGCCCTAGTAGCATGCAACTGTTCTAATATAGCCACATGATCTGGCCCCAACCCCAACATCTCTTCTTCAATTTTCTTCCTATTCTCTTGGTCTTCAGCCCTTGCAAGGCGGGTACACCATACTACCTTTAGCCGGTTGCGCAGAAGATATTTGATGAGACTGAACTTATCAAATTGGAGATGCACCAGCAGCTTTGTTTCTACTTCACGATCATCGCCTTCAGCAAGAATTTTAAGAACCTCTTCAGCAAGCTTTTGGCTCTGTTGGGGATCGATCTGCTGCTCATAAGCTTGAGAGATCTTTCTTTGAAGCCAATAAGCATCTATGTCCTGAACATTCAAGGCCATTCCCTCATCGGCCTCCCGCATCTCATCATCATCAATGCCACTGCCCATCTGCATAGCACCAGAAGCACTGGCTTCCATCACATCATCGTCCTCCTCTTCATCATCAGGTACCACATCAAGATCACTCTCTTCTTCTTCTTCTTCATTCTCCTCAAACTCAACTGCTACACCGACATCATCGTCAAGACCATCATCGCCGTCAGCTGCAGCAGACGCTGATGCATCGCCACCATCCTGATAGTCAGTAATGAGTCGCCCAATTGACACCAACTGATCAAACACCTGATTCGATATAGGATTTAACAGCTTCTCAATTTCCTTTTTCTTTTCAGGGTTCTTGAAGTTATCATTTTTCAACACCGCCAACATCTCGTCAGCTGCTCCACTCACAATGTTGAGAGGCTGTCCCCCAAGTTGCTGCTGAATCAAGCTGAGCATAGCCTCATAAGCAGCCCTAGTTTCCTTTGTTTTAGGCTGGTAAACACCTTCCTCACTCGAAGTAAGAACACTTTCTTCCTGAAGCCGTCTCTTCTTACTTTGCCTAGTGGGCTCAGAGACAAGTGGTTCCCGCTCCTTCTTCTTCCTAGCCTTCTGAAGTTTCTCATCCAACTCTGGAGGTCTACCCTTGTAAGCTCGATCACCAAATGATTTAGGGTCAATTTTTCCATAAAGAGACTCAGGTTCACCAGAGGGTTCATGAGTATCTCGGGGACGAGAATCAGTAGTTAGAACAAGACTTGAGTTCGCTCTGTACTCATACTGTTTGAAACGTGCGTGTGCTTCTGCACCACCGCCCAAATTCGACATATTTCAGTCGAAAATCAGAAAACCTAAAATTCAAAAAAAAAACTCAACTACTCAAATCAGTCGGCTCAAATAGCTAAACCCTAAGTACAACTACAAAATTCAAAAATTGACAATACAGTTGGGAAAACGCAGATACAAGTTCAAACGAAAAACAATAACAGCAATAAAGACGAATCAACAAAAAAGCTTTGCACTCACCGGAGTCAAAGAGAGATTCGAACGCTTCCGACTATGCCGCAAGTAGAAATAATACTATACACTAACTGATTAGTAGTAGTAATATCTAGGGCTCACAACCGACTCGAAGAATCGGAGGACAGTAGCCGCCTCTAAGGATTGAAGAAGCCGAGTTTGTATGGAGTTAAAGTGTTATTTGATTGATGCCCTACCGTAGTGAGCCTTTGAACTACAATAAAATCAATTCTAGATCTACAATTACCACACTAATTTTTCCCTCTAATTATCGATTTTTGGGCGTTTTTTAAAATTAAATAAAATAAAATAAATAACCATGTGCATATTACATAGAAAATCTCATGCAATTTGACATATAATTTGAGAATACAAATATTAGTAAAAGTATATTTTTACATGTATTATGTCTTCTTTTTATTATTTTTCATTCATTTGACATTAAATTTAGATCATGCATCGCAGAGCTTAGGACTTATCTATAGGAAATAGACTCTAAATAAAAGAAATTCATTGCAGGAGCGAATCGAAAACTAATTAAAGATGAACAGCCTTTTACTATATCAAATACAATTCAAATTGATATAATTATTGCATAATTATAAATTTATGACTAATATCATAAAGTCATAGACTCATAGTACAACTATTACTCATAGTTATAGCAAAGTAAAAGTATTTTTAAAATATAAATGGCTTTACTTATTCATTATACAAATTTAAATTCAATATATTTATAAGTTGTTATCACAATGAGCCTCGTTCAAAGATATGGTAGGTCATTACCATTTTGTAGTGATCTTCCTAGGCACTCCAACATTTTTTTTCCTAGATTACCCGAATTCACAATCGTTAACATCAAATGTAAATTAATTGATAAATGGTTATATAATTGTGCAATGATTTTGAATATTTCATGAAGATGTACCAAGTACAAATTTCTTCAATCAATTCGGTTATTAAATGCATAGATAGCCACTTAAACCTGACACATTTTATAAAATAGTCATTCAAATTTGCATAAAGCAAAAAGACCTGGTATCCTATTAACTTAAGGCTTTAGCATTTCTTGATGAAGAGCTGATTAAAAGGTGAGATTCTTCTACTAAAAACTTTGAAACATTTTTTCTAGTAGAATCAGAAAAATGATTGTTATGTTTCCCATTCATGTTTGATTTTACTGAAGCCAGTCCATATTTGTTAATATCAGAAACAAAAATGTGATCTTTCTAACTTCAAACAAATAGAGAAGAGCACAATACGGACTTATTGAAGGTTTAAAATTAAAATGATGAGAGAATTTTGAATAGCATTGAAAAACCTAAGGAGAACAACTTAACATGAACGGGTACAATAATTGTCTTTCATAACCCCACAAAGATGAACATAAGCAGCTCAACGTGACGAATCGACTCACACTGAACCAATAGTTTCAGTAAAGTTGATCGATCAAAGCACCTCAAAATTGCAAGTATGAAAGTTTTGGAGCCACTTCACTATCCTTCCATAGGCTCAGCTTGAGATGCCTCTTCTACCTTGTCACCTTTCTTTCCTGCTCATGCAAAGGGGGTAAGATATCAGAATTCAAAAGTTACTGGTAAAAACAAGTTGTGCAACATCGATTCAGTAAATATATTTTGCAAATGCATTTTGAATTACCTTTCTTTTTCTTCCCACCACCTTTCTTCTTAGTCTTGGTGGGAAGGGCTAGCCAAGCCTTGATTTCAGGTTCATTCTCTGTTGTCTTTGTAGGCTGAAGCTCCTGGAGCGCATGAGATGTTACCCTATCGGATCCATTGGGCATTAACAGCACTGTGAACTTAATGTGAGCAACCAAATCACCTGCGTAAGCAACAAAAGATGATGAAAACGAACAAGGGATATTATCGACAAAACTTACATCTAAATTTTGAATACTGAAGAAAATGGTACCAACCAGGTTTCTCATGTAGAACAGGATATGGCTGCAAAAGCTCATGGTTAACACATTCAACAAGGCCCAAACGAGCCCTCTTCTCCTCCAAATCCCTGCTCAAGTAAAAATAAGAGAGTAAGTAAACAGCATTCTCTGTGAAACCAGACATCACTATTATCATGAAACTTCTAAATTACTACAGTTGAATATGAATTTTGAGAAAATCATCGGACCTTGCGGTAAATGGCATGATAGGGAACTTCTGACTGATTTCACTGAAGATGAACCTTGAGGCTTTCATCTTCAGGTTATAGCTTTTGTCCACAGCTCTCTTGTAGATGGTTGTTTGTTTCTCATCCAACAACTTGGGCTGCAAAGATTAAGAAAGGCCCATGAAAATAAACTGTGAGATTCACGAAGAGAACTCGTAATATTAGATATTCAGATGTCAAAGGTGTAATACACATCCATACCTTTCCATCACCAGTGCTCGTCACGATATCAATGGAGTAGACCTCATTCTCTTCAAATTCTGCTTCATCTACTCTTGTGTCAGGATTGGACACGCTCAATACAACTTTGTTTCCATCAATAACAAACTGTTTCATTTGATGGCTCAATACACCCTCGACAATCTTGCAGTCATAGGCAGCAGCAACTTTCTGAATAGCTTCTGTTACATCCGAGTTCTGCAACGTCCAAGAAACTTAACAACACAAATAATACACAAGAAGCCAAAGAATAGATATAAGACAAAGAGCATCCTGACATCTTCATGCCATGACTATAATGGCCTAAACAGCATCTGTATCCTAAACACCTACTCTACCTTGTGTCCTTGTCCACATAATCATAAGGAAGACAGCCTCACAGTAATCTGAGGATTAAGAACACAGTTGAAACAAATAGAAAAAGACCTAACAATTTACAAGTTCACACACATAAAACATACTACTTTTTATATAACACTACCTAAGATGATCTATAACTCCGGCATTACAGAGCATAACACTCAGTTAAGTGGATCTCATGCAAGTCAAAGACTAGTGATTGAGGTACATATCAAGAATTTTTTCAACAAATCATGTTACTACATATCAAATTTACCAAGCACTAAGAGAACGAAAATTTAATTGTCAAAAAGAAAAAAAAACAGCACTAAGAGGCTGGAAATGCTAGACCAGTGAAGATCAAAATAATCATACGGTTGGAGGAAAAAAAAATGCATTGCAAGTAAAATTTGTTCACATCCAACAATTATGTCTCCAACTATATTGTTTGAGGTTCCTCAATTGGAAAAAAGAAGCATCAATAGCTCCTTCACTTCCTAAAAAGACCCACCAACCTAAGGATGTAACAAGTAGTCACACAGAAAAACACTTACAATTTACCAACTTAAAAAGGTCCTATGGTTTCTTTTAAATAGGCAAAGGTGAGAATCATAGCATTAGCTGAAAAAGTTACAGCAGAGCAGGTTTTTTAAGCAAGAGGAAATGTTGCACAAAGCAAAGAGCAGCAAAGATTGAAGAAAAAACATGCACATCAACACCAGATCACTACCACCATTTAGAAACTAGACTGACGCTATTTGGTAAAATTACTTGAGCTAACAGAAGTACCCACTGAGGAATAGCCAATGGGAAACAAACAAAAAAACTATAGGAGTAAGAAATAAATATAATTCAATTCCACGTAGAAATCCCTTAATTATATATAAGCAAGATACAGAAAGAAATATCAGCCAATACCTCTAAAATGACATGTAATTAGTTGGTGCATCACAAAAAAAAAACATTTACAATGACATTACCTTCTTCCCTGGTCTTACAAGTCTCAAAGCAACTTCAGCAGCTGTATTAGCAGCTGCAATGACATCAGCAGCTCTACCAGTAACTGGTCCTTCGTGAAGAACATGTGTATGTCCAACTACTGCAATAAATCCATCAATGTGACATCCCATATCACTGCATCAAAAAAGAACTACATGTTACTCACAAAACAGTTTATCTCATTTCACAATACAATCAAAAAGGGTCACAGCAAAATCCTCTGAATGCATTGCCTAGTTAAGGCCTAAAGTTAGAATTTGACCTGGACAAAAACCAAATTATTTATGACTTAAAGTTCCTGCTATCAGCACTTGATGCTAGAATTCAAGCTTAGCTCTGTGCTGAGAGAATTTTCCTTTTTTTCTTCTAAAGTGGGCTTCTGGAATCATGATAAACAATGAAAATCACCTCAAAATGATGTAAACCATTACTTACATCTTCAATATATCACCTTCTTCCACTACTGTCTCATCACTAGCCAATGGAGAGAAATGGCACACGGTGTTATTAACTGAAATACATGTTGGAAATGCAACACCTCTCTCAATCTTCTTCTTCACATTCTTGTACATATTTCCAGTTTGCCTGCACAACGATTTATTCTTCAATCAGTAAACTTAGCAGACACCATTATTCCTGATATACAACGCAAAATTACATGTGTTGAAAGTATAGAAAACCCAAGAAGTACATACTCTTTGATAAAGGCATCCCCTTTCTCACAAAGATCAACTATCTTTACTTTTGGCTTGCATTCGGACAACACCAACTGCAGCGCCTCTGCAAAATCAAAACAACAAAACTTAGTGCTTCATACCATGAACCTAGGTTCGACTATGAATATGGCTTTTCAAATACACTTTAATCACTGTAATTATAAACAATTGAGATTTTTCTCCACCACAGGGAGTAAACACCAACAGACTTTCAGCTATCAGATGCCACAAAAGTTTCAACTATCAATCAGAAAATCAAATAGGCTATGTAAAAAATGCATAAAACATCAAATTAAAAACCCAAAAAAATAAATAGCGAAAGGGGATTAACTGTTAACAATTTCAGCGGCGCTCTTGTACTTGGTGACGACCTCAGGACTTGTGAGATCCAATTCTTTCTCTTCTCTCTCGTCGTCCGACATAGTTACCAAATAGCTATTAATTCAAACACACAAATTCTGCAGGAAAAAACTAACACAGAACAACGGAGAAAAATGAACTGATAAGAGAATGGCGACAGAGAAAGAGGAATAAATGTAGAAAAACGAAAACTTACCGAAGCAAAATTGGGATTTTGCGATGGAAGAAAAATGGAGGCAACAAGGGTTTGGAAGCTAGGGTTTTTAGTGAAGTTAAAGGTGTATGAGGTGATAAAAAGGAGACAAAGTACTGATTTTTTTTTTCTCTTTCCTAATGGGCAGTTTATGCCTTGTTTGGCAATGTTCATGTGAGTAGTATTATCAATTGGTATTTTGGTTTGACAAAAAAAGGAAGTTCTTATTTTTTAAATTTATTTTGTTATTATATTGGAAGGATAGCTATATAAATGAGGAAATAAAAAGTAAACAAAATTCTTTAATGAAATTGAAATTCTAGAGGCAATCAATAATTTGTAAATTTTAAATAAATTAGAGGTAAGTGTGAGTTTTGTTTGTGATTTGTGGTTTTGAGATTTTTTAAATTTTTCAATGAACCTCGTAACTTCTTTATTTCATAAAATAATGGAGAAATTAAGCAAATACCCCATAAAAACAAAATAATTATAAATATATATCCCTTACATTTATACTCCACTAAATAATTATACTATATACCCCCAAACTATGTTAAATCAATATATATATATATAGTATTGGTATCATTAAGGCTGATAGTTTCGCTTAATCGAAATCAGTATATATATATATATATTGTATTGATATCATTAAGACTGATAATTTCGCTTATGTGATACTAAATCAGTATATATATATTGTATTGGTATCATTAAGATTTATTTTTGGAAATTACTCATTAGTCAATGATACTATAAGAGTATGTGTATATTTTTTTTGGTATCATTAAGGTTTATTGTTCAGGAATTACTTATTAGTCAATGATACTATAAGAGTGTATATATATTCATATATATTTGTTGTATCATTAATGTTTCTTGTTCACACCCTACTCATTCATATATATTTGTGGTATAAGGTTTCTTGTTCACACCCTACTCATTAGTCAACGATACTATAAGAGTATATATATTGTTATGGTATCATTAAGGTTTCTTGTTCAGAAATTACCCACTAATCAATGATACTATAAGAGTATATATATATATGTAGTTAGTTAGTTAGCTGTGATATTATTAAGGTTTCTTATTCACACCCTATACTCTTTGCTCATTTGTAAATGATATTGTAAGAGTATATTAACAAAGGGTATCTCTAGTAAAGGAAAAAAGAAAATAAAAAAGAATAAAAATAAATAAATTATCAAATGGTATCTCTAATAAAGGATAAAATGAAAAAAATAAAATAAAGAAGGAAATAATAAAAATTGTTACCAAATGGTATCTATATCAAAGGATAATATGAAAAATGAATAAAAATAATAATTAAGAAAAGAACAAAAGTAATTTATTTTATTTTCTTAAAAAGACAAAAATATAGAAAGAAAGAAAAAGATAAAAAAATGACAAAAATATTATCAAATGGTATCTTTAATAAATGATAATAAGGAAAAAAAAAGAAAATATAAATATTTAATGAGAAAGAACAAAAGTAATTAATGATAAGATAAAAATAATAAATGAGAAAAAAAAAACAAAAATAATTAATAATAGGGAAAATTGTATGAAATAACAAACTATTAATTCAAATTAAATGTTATAGCCATAGTTTATTTTAATCGTAATTTGCAGCAAACATCCCCTTTTTTTGCCATCTAATTCGATATATAATTAGTCATTTTCGGTATACAACTAGTCATTTTATACATTTCGGTATAAAATGTGTTTTTGTTTGTATAAAGCGAGAGAAAAGTGTATATACAAATACATATATTTTTGTCCTATACACTTACAATTATACAAATACAGATCTTATTATACAGATTACAATGTATAAATGAATTTATACAAAACTGGACAATTTGTAAAGAAATTGGATGTTTGTAGCGAATTATACAAATCGAAAGCTCCATAGCAAACATAAAATTTGTTATGGAAAGCAATTATGCAAACTATAGTATAACATACAAATATAATTTTTATGTTTGCTATATGTAAAAGTTGCTCTTAATAATATGATAAAAGCTTTGGGTTGGGGCGAATTGGGCCTAAGTTTTAAAAGATTTGGGGGGAAATTGGGCCTAAATTTAAAGGAAGTTGAAGGAAAATTTGACCTAAACTAAAAGAGGTACAAGCTGTAAGTTATTTTGGGTCAATGTGTATTTGCTGAATTAGTTTGGGTTAAACTATGAAATTGTAATTATTTTATGTTTTGTGGTTCATTTACGTAATTTCCTCTAAGATTAAATAGGTATAGAAAAGCCTCAAATGAGCCCAAAACAAAGCCCAAAAAAGGTAAACAAAGTTCGATCGATCCATTAAGATATTTGCCAACATCTAAAATTAGGCAAATGACATAGTATAAGAAAGAAATTACTTCCTTTTCCTACTTTTTCATTAATTACCAAAAATCCCCTTTTTTAGTGTTTTTTGGATACATAATATAGCAGTGTGGATACTTAATATAGCAGCGCGGATACTTTAATTAATAACGGGCGGATACTTAAATTATTAATTGTTAGCAGCACGGATACTTAATTAACGAGCGAATGCATAATATAACAGCGCAAATACTTTAATTAATAACAGGCGGATACTTAAATTATTAAGTTGTTAGCAGCACTGATACTTAATTAACGGGCGGATGCATAATATAGCAGCGCGGATACTTTAATTAATAACGGGCGGATACTTAAACTAATAAAGTATCCGGTTAAGTTGAATTGGGAGAAAATAAGGGATTTTTGTATTTTCGTAAAAGAGTAGGAAAATATTGAGAATAGATAAAGAAGTGTTGTGTATTTAAGTAATTTTTCCATAAATCAATCCTCTGAGTTAGGGTTTTTATTGTGATCTCCGCTTTCTTCTCTATCATGTCGCCTCAGGTGGCGAAGCTTCTTTGAACATAATCTTTCATTTTTTTCTTGTTGTGCATTATCAATATTTAACGTTTGATGTCTTCGTTGCTTCACTTTCTCAGATCGCAAAAGTAAGTATCCTCCTTTGCCATCTTTTTTATCTCGTTTCTTCCTTATTTGTAATCTCTTCCTCTTTTGCAGAGGTATACTCTTGATGATGGATGTAATGGATTTCAAAGTGGTTTCGACACAGGTACCAAGTCATGTGTGTTGTGAGAAGAATTTTATGTAAGTTCATTTTTTTAACTATCCCTTTCATCTCTTTTCTTTCTCTTCGATCTAACCTTATATATATATAATAACTTTTTGAGGTATGTATATTTTTAATTAATAATTTATTTAGTTCACAAAGACATATATTATGAGTACGTATTAATAAAGTTGATATCCAATTTTGATCATTTTTTAAAATTTATTTTTTGAGCTTCCATATTTAATAATAGATATAATTACCTTATTTTAAGTACCAATTTATTACTTTTATATTTTTTATAATTATTATTAAAATTGTATATTTTGTTATCGAAGTCACTATTATTACTTTGCACCTTTTGTTTTAAACAATTGATTGTCGTCACCTTATTAAAAAAAATCACACTTTTTAAATTAACTATAGGTCGTTAAATTGTATTTTATTTATATATTAACATAAAGTTATAATATTAATATTTTGTATATATTAATTATTAGTTGTCATCACATAATTTATTGTATTAGTTATTAAGTTAGAAGCTCAAAATAGTATAAAAGAAAGAAGAGAAAAGACCACAGAAATCAGATCAAAACCTTATATGAGATCAAATATTTCAGTTCATTAATTTTCTAATAATCTATATAAAAGGTAGCTCAAATATAGGCCTTAATCCATGTATTTCACTGGCAATATTCTCAAGACCCAAAAATTAAATTAGATCATCTCTTTTCTCAATGTGTCTTTGTTTCCCTTCATTTTTGACTAAAACTTCATCTCTTTTTCATTATTGACAAAGCACCTCTCTATTTTCATGTAGACACTGAATACTCCAAAACATTTTTTTATTTTTTTCCTCTTCGTGGTAGATTTAGTCAAGTATAAAGATAAAAGTCTATTGAAATTTTGACATTGAATACTAGTATTTACATTCATTTTTTGACGAACCTTTTTCGCCATTCATATTACCATAAGCACTGATATTTTCTTTAAAAAGATCTTATAAAATTTCTGTTTAAATATGTATCGGTGATCAAAGTACCTCATTCAGTGTCCCGCAGAAGTTTTTATAAAGACTTTTGTTGTCGTAAGGAGTTTTGCTTTGAGAATTAATATTGCGGCTAAATTTGGAATATGTATCTTTTTTTTTTATTTGCTTCTCTAGCTATCTCTTGTTGCATTCCGAGCACAAACGAAGGAGGAAAACATGAGAAAATCTTAAGTTCTCTTCATGCATTATTTTTCTTCCTCTTTTGAAGATATATATTGAAGAAAGCTTTTTAATTTTGTGAATTTTTTTAAAATAATTTTATTTTTTAGTCATATTTTTCCGCCATAATAAATTCAAATTTGTATTGTTCCTTTTTTCTTCTTTTAGTTCAATGAAGTTTTTAGGCCAATATCCGCAACAAGAACAAACTCATCAAGATCAAATGTGAATTTTAAGCGAATTGAGGAGTAAAGTTCATGATCAAGAAGAAACAAACACTAGTATATGGGATAAATACAATTATGGTATTAAAAAGTACAAGCTTAAGATTTTCTTGTAGACTCCACATACTAGTTTTTGCTTTTTCTTTGTCAAAAACTTGAATTTTCAATTCTTTTGATATTTCACTTTGATCTTGATGATATTGTTTCTCTCGTAGAAATTAGCTTAAAAACTCCATTGAATGAAAAGAAGAAGAAAAAGTTAAATTATTCAAAACCTTATTAACCCGCCACAATAATTTCAAATTTGAATTGTTCTTTTTTTCTTCTTTTAGTTCAATAAAGTTTTTAGGTCAATATCCGCAACAAGAACAAATCATCAAGATCAAATGTGAATTTCAAGCGAGTTGATGAATAAAGTTCACGATCAAGAAGAAACAAACACTAGTATATGAGATAAATACAACCATGGTATTAAAAAGGTACAAGCTTAAGATTTTCGTGTATACTCCACATACTAATTTTTGCTTTTTCTTGGTTAGAAACTTGAATCTTCAATTCTTTTGATATTTCACTTTGATCTTGATGATATTGTTTCTCTCGTAGAAATTAGCCTAAAAACTCCATTGAATGAAAAGAAGAAGAAGAAAAAGTTAAATTATTCAAAACCTTATTAACCCGCCACAATAATTTCAAATTTGAATTGTTCTTTTTTTCTTCTTTTCGTTCAATAAAGTTTTTAGGTCAATGTCTGCAACAAGAACAAATCATCAAGATCAAATGTGAATTTCAAGCGAGTTGATGAATAAAGTTCACGATCAAGAAGAAACAAACACTAGTATATAGGATAAATACAACCATGGTATTAAAAAAGTACAAGCTTAAGATTTTCTTGTATACTCCACATACTAGGTTTTGCTTTTTCTTGGTAAGAAACTTGAATCTTCAATTCTTTTGATATTTCACTTTGATCTTGATGATCTTGTTTCTCTTGTAGAAATTAGCCTAAAAACTTTATTGAATGAAAAGAAGAAGAAAAAGTTAAATTATTCAAAACCTTATTCACCCGCCACAATAATTTCAAATTTGAATTGTTCTTTTTTTCTTCTTTTCGTTCAATAAAGTTTTTAGGTCAATGTCCGCAACAAGAACAAATCATCAAGATCAAATGTGAATTTCAAGCGAGTTGATGAATAAAGTTCATGATCAAGAAGAAACAAACACTAGTATATGGGATAAATACAATTATGGTATTAAAAAAATACAAGCTTAAGATTTTCTTGTATACTCCACATACTAGTTTTTGCTTTTTCTTGGTTAGAAACTTGAAACTTCAATTCTTTTGATATTTCACTTTGATTTTGATAATCTTGTTTCTCTCGTAGAAATTAGCCTAAAAAATCCATTGCATGAAAAGAAGAATTTCTTTTTTTAATTTTTTTTTATTCAAAACCTTGTTCATCCGCCACAATAAATTCAAATTTGTATTGTTCTTTTTTTCTTCTTTTAGTTCAATGAAGTTTTTAGGCCAATGTCTGCAACAAGAACAAACTCATCAAGATCAAATGTGAATTTCAAGCGAGTTGATGAATAAAGTTCATGATCAAGAAGAAATAACCACTAGTATATGGGATAAATACAATTATGGTATTAAAAAAATACAATCTTAAAATTTTCTTGTATACTCCACATACTAGTTTTTGCTTTTTCTTGGTCAAAAACTTGAATTTTCAATTCTTTTGATATTTCACTTTGATCTTGATGATCTTGTTTCTCTAGTAGGAATTAGCCTAAAAACTCCATTAAATGAAAAGACGAAAAAAATAAAAATTAAATTTTTCAAAACCTTATTCATCTGCCTCAATAATTTCAAATTTGCATTGTTCTTTTTACTTCTTAGTTCAATAAAGTTTTTAGGTCAATGTCCGCAACAAGAACAAACTCATCAAGATCAAATGTGAATATCAAGCGAGTTGATGAATAAAGTTTATGATCAAGAAGAAACAAATACTAGTATATGAGTTAAATACAATCATGATATAAAAAATACAAGCTTAAGATTTTCTTGTATTCTCCACATACTAATTTTTGTCCTTTCTTGGAGAAACTTGAATCTTCAATTCTTTTGATATTTTATTTTGATCTTAATGGTCTTGTTTCTCTCGTAAAAATTGGCCTAAAAACTTCATTGAATGAAAAGAAGAAAAAATAAAAATTTAAATTCATTGTGGTGCATAAATAATTTTTTTGGCAAATACATATATGATATATAGTGACTTGTTTATGAAAATGTGTACTGTTTTAAATTAAAAGTCAAATCAAATAAAAAATTAAAGAAACATTAGATGACTCAGTGTGAGTGTTCATTAATGATTAAAAATATAATTAAAAAATAATGTTTGGAGTATTTAAAACTTTCACAAAATTATAGACTCATGTCTAATTTTTTGAATTTTGTGTTCTTCATTACCATAAATGACTTTTATTCAAATTAGGTTAATTTGTGTGTCTACCGGTGAGGGTGGGGGAGGTTTAAAATTGTATATGAATATTTTAATTTTCGAATGGAAGAAATTCTAATTCAAATTCTCTCATATTTGATTGAATTTTTAAGTTCAATTTTGAATATTTTAAATTTTTGATTAGATCGTTAGTGACCAAATGATAACATTGACATAAGAAAAGAAGGTGAGTAGGGAATGGTCTCTTAAAAAATACAAACAGATTTCATAAAAAAAGCAGCGATAAAACTTATTGCATATAAGATTGAGAAAATGTTAAAGCTTACGAGTTCTATACAAAATATAGTGTACAATAAAAAAATCAATAAAACTTCCTTATAGATACAAACTTTTCGTACTGCCAAGAAATGAATGCAGTTTACAAATTAAGGATCTACAACACTAGCAAATATGCATTTCATATTTCCCGCGTTACTTCCCAGTCTAATAGAGGTCTTTTAACTTTCACAAAATTTACTAGAACTCACTTCTAGTCACTTTTAGTATTGAATTAAAGTTATATACTTGATACATATATATAAAAAAAAAATATGTAATGACAAAATAACTATTAAGATATTTTGTGACAAAGTGAAACATCTAATCATACTTAACTAGTGTCATATATACTTTATGATACAACGCTATGATTTTGACAAATAAAAAAGGCGATGCTCTAGTGTTTTCCATGTTTTATGTAACTGCAGCAATTTTAAGCCTTCTATTGTTGCACACAATGTACTCCAATCTCATTGAAAATTTTATATCTATTATTACATTTAATCTTGGACTTTTGGTTAACTAAATTGCTTTTTCAATTTCATTTCATCACAAAACACGTTTTAAAAACATTTAATGTTATGCTATAGAATAAAGTTGATTCCAATGCATATTAAAGGTGATGTGAAGCAATTAATACTTTCTTAAGGACATATGAAAGAAAGCATTTCACTCCTCATCACCTTCTTCACGATCAAACATCACACCTTCTCACCAATTCACTGTCCGTAAGGCCACTTATCAAATTCACATGGAGGAGACGAAGGCCTAATCATATCATATTGATGAACTGACTCTTATTAACAGGAGTTGCCCAACAAATTATAGGAGAAAGTACACTTACAATTTCTACGTATGTATATGGACAATATTTTCTTTTAAAAAAGTAATTCTTCACGCCTCAAAATAATTTGCATGGACGATACGTAATCATGCTTAGTGTACGAGCTAGGAATATGTGGCGTAATCATGCTAAATTGTTAGCTTTATGAGAGGAATCTCTAATACTATTAATATTCCCACTGAATTAACAACTATTATGCAGGATCTAAAAATAACATTTCGACAAAATTTATCCATTGAAGATAATTTTATTTATTTATATTAATTAGATTCAAAGGTAATTAATATGCTATAAAATGAATAGCAAATTTACAAAGCACTATTATTTTAATGCATGTATTTGTTTTAAGGACAAAAATTAAATATCAACTCCTGTTTGAAGAGCAAAAGTGTAATTTCTTCTCTTGGAATTACATGTTTGACTTGATCCAATTGAGAATATGAGTTCACATATTAGGAAGTCTTTAAGTTCACATAATAGGACTATATAGAGTTGAATTGTTGACATTTGACTGCATTTGGATATTTAACTCCATTATCAGACCTAACTTAACCTATCAAATCTCTTTCTTATGCTAATAAACAATTGTTTAATCAAAATAACATTCTCCAATTATTACTTTATTTTCTTTTAACTAAATGATTTGGTCTATCATTCATACTACGATATTGACATCATTGAAACAAAAAAAATAAATCTCGACGATGCTAAAAGTTTGAGTCGAAGTTAAAGATCAAGAAATCGTTACTAACATATTTACGAATCTCAATCGTGGTAATATAACATCCCACTTTATTTAACTACCACGACTTCAAGTATAAAGTTTTTAGCAATAGAATTCACACTTGTACATGTCCGTCTGAATACAATCATAGGATGTTTAACAATTAAATAACGATTGCTGATAATAATATCGTAAACATTGTCTAATGAACAAATGGATAAAAAAGGATTTTTGCTCATCATTTCACCTGATCTGAAGTCGCATAACAATTTGATTTACAGAGTTAAAAACCTCATACTAGTAAACTGATCCAACTGTTATTCTAGTAAAAATCTCTGGCTAGCAATTCGTCTGCGAGTTAGTAAGAAAGAATTCCTAACCTAAATTGGGGATCTGTCAACAGAATTGTCCCAGTTGAATGATCATCACACTTATATCATCAAGTGAACCTCGCGAAACAGAGAGGTCAATGAGCTTTCTACACGCTGACAAGGGCTGCTGTGTACTGATGCCAGTGCACAAAGGCCGAGCAATATCTACTGCTTCCTGGTTGCTAACGGTATCCCATAAGCCATCAGATGCTAGGACTAAGAATTCCAATTCAGGATTAAGTTCAAGAATCTTCGTCTCAGGTTCTGCTGTTACCCATTGTTTAAGGTACTGATCCCCAATACCTCTTGATACAGCGAGAGATCCCTGAATTCTCCAAACACCATGACAACAATCCACGTAGCCACCCTATAGAACACAAAACACAAGAAGATCAGCCACTATTCATATTTAACAAGTAGGGACATAGCTAAGCATAATTTCATCGTCAAGCTGCTTACCGATGCCTCAATTCTATCCTTCTCATCTTTCCTTGAAGGCCTATGATCAGAGGTCAATACCTCAGCAAGCCCTCCTCTGCTCACAACAGCACGACAATCCCCAGCATTAGATACAACTATATTGCCCTTTTGGATTAAAGCTGTCACGCAGCATGATCCACCCCGAACTTCTTGGCTGAGAAATTCAGTATCTGTTTTAAGATAACCGTTTTTCACTGCCGCCTCAATTTTGTCATCAGTTGTCTTCCCTAGTTCATTCATAATGTTCTTATTCAAGTTCTCTGCTGAAAACTCTGCAGCTTTCACTCCTCCATGACCATCAAATATACCAAAAACACCCTGTTACAAGTAATCCCTTTGTCAGTTTTTACTGCTTCAAAACACTTTATAAACAATCAAACATGCCTTAATCCAAACTCGAAGGTAAATAATCCATCCTCTAAGACAAACTTGGTA
Organism: Solanum stenotomum; assembly: GCF_019186545.1. NCBI lineage: Eukaryota > Viridiplantae > Streptophyta > Magnoliopsida > Solanales > Solanaceae > Solanum > Solanum stenotomum. Next base: position 2,182,480 of record NC_064289.1, read on the forward strand.
CTTACACACATTTCCAGTGAAGTTCTACTTCTATGAAGAACTAAATTTTGAGAAACATTAGTTCATTCTCTCCTCAGACCCTACTTGAGGGATTACACTGGGTATGTTGTTGTTTATATTAGTTAATTTTTTCCTCAAACCATACTTGTGGGATTACACGGGGTATGTTGTTCTTCATATTAACTAGACATAGAAGAATAATTTGACAGTTGCCTTCCAACTACAGATTCTACAACACTAGCAAAGATACTCAATTTGATGCTAAATTTACATTTCTCGTTCCTGTTTATCGTATATTTAACATATACGCAGTGTAGAAAAAGTGAAACAGTTACAGATAAGTTTCAGAAACTGAAAGAGAACCATAAAATGTACTCCTACTAGTAATTAACAGCAAAAGATACCTGTTTGGAATCTCCTTTAAGATTAACCATGGCAGAGTGACGATCCTCCATTGCACCTTTTCTCCCCCTTTTACAGCAAACAGAATATCCATCACCCTCAGCCTCAACCAAATCCGCTACTCCAGCAGGAGTCACCGGAAAATTCCCGAAACTCATCGAAGCCACCGGAAGATCCAACCTAGTCGGTCTCTTCCTCTTCAAAACCGTAGAAGTAGAACAATCAGTATTAGAAGCTCTAATAAGGTTACTCGGTGGAGGTTTCTGAAGCCTAAGAATCCGTAACGGCGACGACGGAGAAGAAGGAGAAGCTGAGGTCTTTGAAGGAGAGTGAGTTAGGGTAAGGGTTTCAGGCGAAGAAGAAGATGAAGAACTAGAAACTTTACAACGAAGAGAAGCCGGCACCGGAACCCTAGACGGTGAGAACACCGGCGAATTTGAAAGAGCGACGGTGCAAGACATATTTTCTCCGGCGGTTTTTTTCCGATCTGTCGTTTTCTTTAACGTTCGAATTTTTTCCCGTTATAATTTTTTTGGATTTGTGATGGAGATTGTGAAAGAGGAAAGTTAGAGGTATTTATATGTGGGAAGGAAATAGTGGCAGACTGGCAGTCAAAGTATTGGGGCCTAAAGTGGAAAAAATTGTGTGGCCCATGAAAGCCCATCCCGTGTTTTTAGAGCGGTGATTTTATTTTATTATACTATACCTTTTTTAAAACTTAATTTATTGTGTTGTTGACTATTTTTTTTCTGTTTTAATTTGTTTATTATAAATTTTTTTAAGTTTGTTTCAAAATTTAATTCTTACCTTTCATATTAAAGACATTAAGAATGTAAGATTATACTTATTCCTTTACGAAAGAAGGACTTGTTTTCCTTTTTAGTTGTTTTAAAAAAAATACTAATTTTTTTTTGTAACATTTTAATTTTTAACATGACATGTTCAATATCACAAGATTAAAGGATTTTTTTGATAATTTTGACATAACTTTTATTTGTAAGATTAAGAGCCCGTTTGGATTGACTAAAAAAGTAGTTTTTAAGTTAAAAAATAAAAGTAACGGGAAACCTATTTTTGAGTTTTAATTTATTTTAAGTTATTTTAAACTTATTTAAAGTTATTTTAAAATTTATCAAACACTTTCTAACTTATTTTTATATTTGTCGAATAATTCAGAAGTCAAAAACTAACTTAAAAATAAGTTTGACCAACTTATAAGTCAAATCAAACACCCTCTAAAAGGTCTTCTTTATTTTTCGTAAACGCCGCTCCAAGTCAAATGTCATTCTTTTTTAAACGAAGAGAACTATATTTTAGTACATTCCACCTATTTAGTTAAGGCCACAAAATTCACAAGTAAAGTTAAATTTACAAAGCACAATAAAATATAGTGTTAGAACTTAGAAATATTTTCATAATTTTTATTTTCTTAAATTTTGTATCAAAACTAAAACAAAGGGAGTACTACTCTTTCTAATGTTGATTTTCTCCCTAGAAAAGATTTAATCTTATTTGAATTCTATGATACAAGTCACCTGTAAATAAAAGAGGTTGTTCAAGTGATAAGTATTTTCAATCTCCATTTTAAAATTACAAGTTTGAGTCACCTAAAAGGAAAAACTAAGGAAGGTCTAGACGAAGTTGAAATAATTAAATGGAGAAGTCATGTAGATAAAAAGAGGGTTGCTTAAATAGTAATCACTCTTCGCCTCTAATTTTACAATTATAATTGAATCACCAGAAGAGGAAAATGGGAAAAGATCGTATGGAAGAAGGGAAATTGATAGAAATCGTGTAGACAAAAGATTATTACTTAAGTGGTAAGCACTCATACCTCTAATTATAAAAATACAAAAGTGGGAAAGGTCCTACGAGAAGGAAAAATGATAGAAGTCGTTATAGACCAGTCATAAGAGATCATTACTTAAGTGGTAAGTATTCTACGTCTTTAATTACAAAGTTGCAAAAAGTAGAAAAGATCAAGAAGGGGCCAAATGATAGAAGTCACGTCTCATAGAAATGACTTATGAAGGAAATGTCTGATATTGAAAATTACATTATTTTCAAGACATATTAAAAAAAATAAAAATACATAAATTGACACAAAGAATGCACTAAGTTAAAGAGTACTTATACTTATTAATAAAAAAATAAATTAGAGCGTCTTGATGAAATTTTTTGAGTGCTAAGATTAACAATAATATTCATGTATTAATTAAAATAAATAATATAAAAAACATTTTACTTAAAATATCTCATAATTTCTCTCTCATGCAGAATATTTCTAAGTAGCCCATACTATTAGTGAGTGAATAATAAACTCATACCCTTTTTTGTTGTCATTTCTTTTAAGTTAGATTGTCTTTTACGTATACGCAAAAATGTAAATTAGTTATGTTAAGTTTCAATGTAACGCGTTATCTTTTAGTACTAAAACATTAGATTAATAGAACGTTATGATTAATAATAGTAGTAATTACTATTAGTTTTTATGAATCAAACAAGATTGTTGTTAGAGAAGAAGTGGGAAGATGTGGACAATCAAATTTAAGAAATTAAGGTCAAACACGCAAATACAATAACTACTTTTCTTCCAACCTTGCTTATAGAGGTTGGCTTTGACTAGGCCACTTTGCACTATGTCATTTTATTGGTATATTTATTGCAAATTATTACCCTATTCAGCAGTGGGGCCAAAAAATTTATTGAAGAAATTCAAAATATAAGAAACTTATATATAAGAAATTTAAATATATATATATATACACGTAGACACCCGTTGGACCAGAGCAAAGTTAGAGTCTGTTTGGATTGACTTTAAAAATAGTTTTTAACTCAAAAAATAAAAAATCAAACTTAAATGACTTTTAAGTCAAAAATTAAAAAGTAGGGGAGACCTACTCTTGATTTTTAACCTTTTTTTAAAGTCATTTTAAACTTATTTAAAATTATTTTTAAGCTTGTCAAACACTTTCAAAAGCTAAGAATAACTTAAAAGTAGGATTGATCAACTTTTAAGTCAATCCAAACAGGCTCTTAGAATATAGCATAGAGTTGATAAACTCAGCAACTATATCATACATTTTCTCTATATCTTTCAGAAACAATTAATTTTCTACCTCCATAAAGTAGTAGTAAGCTTTGCGTACAGTCGACTCTCTCCAAACCCTCTACTTGTTATTATTGTTGATACGTTTTTCCATTTCATCATACCTACCCTAAGCCAACCCAACATGAATACATATATCACAAAGTAGCTATTGGGCCAAGAAGCAGCAATAGGACCAAAAGGACTTCACAGTGATGGATTGAGATCCAGGTCCAATTAGCAACAAGTCAAAAATGACTGTTTCAGCTACTATCCATAGCTGTCTTACTTTCAGTACTTGATCAATTATTGCTCTATCATTGAAGTATCACTTTGATTATTAGCTATTGTAATTGGAGTTAGTTTCTATCAATACAAATTGGGAGTTTAGTTACTGTTTCATTGTTGTTCGTTACAATTAAGCAAATTCGTTCGGCCCTGTTGCAAACACGTGCATAGCTGGAGCTTTAGTGCATCAGACTATTTCTTTTTTTGTTATCCTTTATGCTTTTGTATTGTTTACCTTATGGTAAACATTATGACATAATTGAAGATGTTATTTGCCATATCTAAACATATATAATGTAATAACGATCAGAGCAAACACTCCTATGTTCCTTATGTCGGAGTGGTATTTCATAAGTAAATGTCAGACCTCACAAGTGAATTATGAGAGATTGTTTTCAATATACTCTCGTGTCAGTAGAAGTGTAATCAACACAAGATTGACATGGAAATAATGGCAACAAAATAACAAACTGAACAAATCAAAATTCAAATGTAGTGAATAATACCAAATAATATCTTTCATAAGCAGCACAAATCAACAATGCCGATTCAATCACTATATAAACTCATTTAACAATTATCTTAATTAATTAGCTGCATTAGTGTGAACATTTTGTGTCTCCTAAAATGAATTTGCATCAATAGGGCTAGCAAAAAACTAAAAATTACTACTACAAGCTAGCTAGTCCTATAATAAGTTAGTAGAAAAGTACAGTGTAAAATAGTTGGTTCCATGTATCAGGCAGGCCAGGTAGACACCAATGGCTACAATCAGGTTTGTTAGGGTTAATTCTTTGCTGAGAATTGAGATCCCCACTGTAAATGGATGGATGTGCATCTTTCCTCATTGTTGATAACAGTGTTATGTCTAGAAAGAAAGGTGGGTTGTCCATTTCTCTTATTACTTTTTGGATCACATTTGATTGATCCAAATCCGGACCTGGGTATGTGCTCGTCATCGGGGTGGTTGTTACGGGGATGGTCTCCCCGTAACAACTCCCTGTTGATGCACCCACGTTCCATTCACTCGGGCTGCCAACAAAAACAAATTTTAAATTATTCATACGTAGTAAATATATGTGGAATTTCTCAATTATTTGGCACCGACAGAAGTGACGGAATAATTAATACAATTTTTAACATACTACCTATTTCTCAAATAAACACCGAAATTTGAAGAAAGAAATGGATTTTTTTTTAAAAAAACAATGACATTCTTGCTATAATATTAGTGTGATTATGAAAAAAAACTTCTTACTGGAAGTAAAATGTCAAGTGTAATTTAATTATTTTTTTCTTAATATCACACATACTCAAAAAGGAGTATCATTTTCACAAATACGACTGCAAAAACACAATAATTGAATGTTGTTAGGTCCAAGTTGGAATACAAAAGCATATAATAAGTCGATGACAGCTGATATAGTGGGGACAAGGTCAGCATAGTTCCAATAGAGAAATTCAAAAAACGACTGCTCCTACTAATAACACTGACAAATCTACTGAACACCTCCAGTCTCACGCCAGGCCAAGATTATATAGAGATTGGATAGCTCAATAATTTTAGTCTAATTTTGTATTTGTATTAAGAAATTTAAATTAATTATGTATTTGAGATCCTAGTACTAACCACTCACATCACTATCCTAGAACTTTGAATCAATAAAATTTAAATCATGACTCCGTCTCAGTGCAGTATTATAGAGAGAGTTAACATACTTGTAGTGCGTAGGGGAAATGCCCTGAAAGAAGAGTCTGGTTCTACTTCTGTCAATATTGGCATCAACCCATCTTGCCCACGTTCTTAGCCCTTTCTCCATTGCCATTAGTGGATCCATGTCTTCATACATTGTCCCTCCTGCTTCTACGTTGTCCCACCTGCATATTTACCAATTTCACCCTCATCTCAAATTTTAGAGTCGGAGCCACAATTTAAATTTACATATACTCAATCTATCATTGAATCATAGTCCGTTTTAGTTACTGGATTTATAATTAAATATTCATATATATATTTAACAATTTTATTAATATAAATATTAGATCTAAGCAAAAATTACTTAGTTCGCCTGAATTAGGACCTAATACTATAGCTTTGCCCCTAAATATTATTACATATGGTTAGCTTCTACTCAAGAGTGGAGACGAACCTAGTTAAATATATTTTTATGTACATATAAATACATATTGAAAACTCGTCAGCTAATTTGTGTGTTTACTTATTCATATTTTAAACCCATGAAAATCGTTATTGCTTCTAACATGACCTAAGAGTGCACTCTTTGATTATATCAATTTGTAGAAGTGTTTTTATAATGTTAGTTAACAAAAATCAAAGTCCAAAGTGAAAAAAAAATCTACATGATGAATAAAGTTAGGAAAGGAAAATATACCCTTGGAGAGGGCCTTTGTGAGTCCACCAATGACCAGTATTAAAAGACAATACATCTACACCATGCCAAGCATTAGCATTTCCTCTTATATCATCCAATTTTAGCACTCTTTTGCCTTGCACAGTGTCTATGTCCACTAGATATGGTGCTTTGTAATATGAAATAGCCACTCCATAATCCTGCAACAATCACACCATCTTTAATTTTAGCACTAAATCACATAAAAAAATAATACTACACTACGAAATTTCGTGGTGTGAGCAGAGGCGAAGCCAGGAATTGAAGCTACACTCTAGCTCAGCATTTAGAGTTTGAATCAAAATTACTGGATTCTACTGAACCCGTTCCCTACAATCTAGCTCCGGCCCAACGTGTGAGCTTGCTCATATTGTAGGTCTTAAATCCTCACAATGCATAACATAAATCCGATTAACATTGGTGAAAATAATAGTGAAATAGAAATAAAAAAGCAATAGCGAGGCGTATACCAGGAACTTGAAAGTTGAAATAGGGTAAAGCCTCGACATCTGTGTTTGAGCTTTTGGTACATCAGCTGAAATCATACAAATCAACGACTCCCATTGATCCCGGCCTAATGAATCACCCACAAACATCACTGTTTTCCCTTTCATTTTCAACAGAAACTCAAGCCCATTAAACCTATTAATTAAAAAAAATAATCAAAAAATCATCTAAAATCGAAACTCCATTGAAGATTTAAAATCAAGTTTTAAGTACCTGGGTAGCTCACAGTTCGCCGGTTTCCATCGATATTTCAGATATTCAGTATCGGGTCGGCCGTAGAGTTGACAGTTGAACTGTGAATCGACGGCAGGGCAAGAAGCTGATTGGTAAAATGGGTAAGTTTCATCGTAAAGCCAACTACCTATAAAAAGAGAACATGAAGTTTGATTCCCTTGAAGAATTGGGTTTCTGTGATTTGGGTTATTGTAATTATGGTTATTATTATGGTGGTTCCTTAATAATATAACAGATAAAGCTACATAAAATTGTAACAAAAGAAGAAGACATAATGTAGTTGAAGAAGAAGATAATGAAGAGAGAAGCACCATTTGGGAGAAATAAAAAAAGGTTAAGGAAGAGCAGAAAAAGTGTACTTATAAAGCGAAAAAGATATATAGAGAGAAGAAAGAAACAGAGTAAAAAAAGGGGTGAGAAAGAGAGAGAGAAAAAGAATGTCGCTTTGTGAATGTACTGTTTTGAAAGAACTGAGGCATGGGCCTATGGCTGATGGAGAAGTGGAGATATTTTGTTGCAGAGTGCATGTGAAGATGGCTGACTTGGTTCTCGGAGAGACAGATTCAAGATCTAAATGCTATAACTTATATACTTGAATTTGAAGGCACCATAAGGTACACACTATATTCGCCTCAGGTATATTGAGTCGGTGATGATTAAAATTTGAAATTTTAAATTAATATGTTAAAAGTTAAAAAGGTGCTTATGAGACTTACTAAGTTTTTTTTTTTTTTTTTTTTTTTAACAGGGGAAAATCTGCAGCCTCTTTTTTTTGGGTGCACAAGGGTAAAACCCTCGCTCCTATGCAATAACTCGCAAATCACATAGGAGAGGAGAGGTAATCCGCACTAGGCAAACCCCTTACTTTCGCTGGCAAGAGGTTTTAAACTTGAGACCTTTAACATGGAAGTCCCAAGCCCAAACCACTGGGCCACCTCAAAAGGGTAACTTACTAGGGGTTTTCCTTGATTATTATCAGAAGTTAAATTCAAATTAGGTAATGAGATGAGGAGAGGGGCGGTATGTACAAGGTCTTGTAAGAAATTCATCTCTTATGAAGATCAATAAATATTCATTTTTTTTCCGCAAAATTTTGGGAGTTTACATTCATCATAACATGAGGATTAAATCATAAAGCAAGACAAAATAAACTCTTTCAATCTTATTTATGTAGATTCAATTATTTATGAATTATGATAGTATATACAAATTTTTAATATAAATATGTTTATTTGTATACAAAATTTGAGTTGAAGATGGTTATCTAGGTTTTGGCGGGAAAGTGGCTCCACAACTTTTGATGCTTAATTTAACGACAGAAATTAATCAATAAAAAAGTTTAGGATTTGGAACAAACCTTTGTCATTTAGTAGCCTCGAGAGATCTAACTTCTCAAAAATGTACTAATGTTAATCCTTAATTTATGAGTTACTGTTTTTTTTTTTTAATTCTATTTAAAATGAATATCATTTTTATAATTAAAAATATATTATCTTTAAATTTTTGCTTTTATTTTTAATAAATTAATTCATCTAAATATTTTATTTTAGATTAAATTTATGCTTATTCAAACCACGTTTACTTGAATTGAGACATAAGAGTAGTAATTCTTTATTGACATAGAACAAAAATTGTTTGCACATGTGGACCACATTAACTTTGTCTCTATGAGAAGGTGTGTGGACCATCCGAAGAAAAAAAAATCCCTCCTTGTTCTCACTCTTTTGCTCTCTTGGCGATTTGAACTCGCAATTTTTGAATTAGAAATGAGGGTGCTTACCATCCAAACAACTCTCTCTCGTCTAAATTTTTTATTAATTATTAATTATGATTAATAAAAAATATTTTTTTAAATGACTTTTCAAATAAAAATAGAAATAACAGATTTAATAAGTGACATTCTATTTTGATTGCTTCCTCTTCATTAACCTCAACACCTAATCCCGACTTCAGATCCCACACCACCACCACCTCTACGCTCTCGCTCCTCTTGCCTTAAATTCCACGTGTGCCTACCATTTTTAGTTCTTGAATATTTGTTTAAATTATATAAAAATACTTGTTGAATAATTTTTTTAAGGGAAAAGGGCCTAATATATCCCTCAATTTTGCTATTTGGAGTTGATATGCCCTCGTTATGAAAGTGGCTCATATGTATCCTTACCGTTATACAAATGGCTAACATATATCCCTACCGTTACAAAATGAGCTCACATATACCCTTCATTTAACAGAAGTGAAAAAAATAGTTTTAAAGTTATATTTTTGACTTTTGATTTTTAAAAAAATTATTTAGGGATATATATGATTTTTCTAGCAAACTTCAAGGTATATTTTAATTTTTTTCGGACATAATTATTTTTTTGACTTTTTGATTATCATTATTTGAGTTTCTTATTCTTATTTTATTTTTTCTTTCATTCCTTAGTGTAAGAAAAAAATTTAAAACTATTTTTTTTGGATATAATTTAGTTTTTGTATTTGAAGAAAAAAATTGGGTCATCTATAATAAATTTTACAAGAATATTAACAAAACTTAAATAAATTTGACCATCAAAATAATAAATCTAAATTAGTCATTGAAACAAGAAAAAGTTAAAAATAATAATATATGTTTGAGGAAGATTAAATATACCCATATGGGATTATATTATTTTAAAATAATTAAAAAATTTAAACTAAAATTAATTTTTTCACTTTCGTTAGAAGAAAAGGGTATATGTGAGACATTTGTATAACAGTAGGGGTATATATGAGCCGCTTTTATAATGAGGGATATATCAGCTCTAAATGACAAAGTTAATGGGTATATCAGATCCTTTTCCCTTTTTTTAATATACTTATCAAATATCAAAAAATAAATAAAAAATAACTTATTTTTTCACGAAACTTAACATTAAATATATGAAAGAAAGTAAAGGGTGGGGAAGGGCGAATGCGAGGGAGGTCATATCTTATTTGATACATATATTTCAAACTTCATTATAAGTAAAGGAATTTACGTTTCTTCCTACAATAAATCAAATTTAATATTCCAATAAAGAAAAGAGTAAAGAAAATAAAAGACAAAAAAATGAAACTTGTTAATGGTTAAATGTTCTTTGCTTTACTTCTGGAACAAACACAGAACATCATACCTAATTTCACATTGTATGTCTCCAATATGTCGAATCTTTCAACTTATATTTGAGTTGAGAAGTAACATAAATTATATTAGTATTTAAATCAAGAAATATCTAATTTTAGTTTTATCCATATGAGTTGTGATAAAATGATTGAGATCCTCCATTTTTAACTAGAAGTTTCGGATTATGTTATGGGAGAATAGAAAAAATTATGTTGGGAGACACCAAGTGAAAAACCTATTAATCTATCGTTAGTAGTATTAACTATAAAGTCATTAAATAATTTGATAATGACCAAATTTGAATATTATGCTTGTATTTTAAGTCGAATAAATAGATGTCTTATGATAAGCACTTTACATAATCATCGTGTTGAGACCCTAATCAAAAGAAAGATAACCAAAAGAAGTATACTTAGAAGATTCATCTTATTACCCCATGATTATGTAAATTGCTTGCCCTAAGACGTCTATAGTAAGCTTTTGGACATAAAAAATGCAATATTTTTTTTTTAAAAAAAGTAATACTTATTTGAAAAGAGATTGAAAAAGTATTCGGAAGTTAAAATTTATGTTTGGACATGTATTTAGCTAGAAAAAAACTTCAATTTTCAAGATATTTTCATTAAAAAAATTTACGAAAAAAAAGAAGATATTTTTTGGAGGATTCATCATATTAGCTGGAAATTTTGATTTTGCACGTTTTCCAAAAATATATTAATTTCGTACTAGTAGTGTACATATTTTACGTAAAACAAGATGGAAATACAGCAACTTTTTCTCAAAGTGAAAAAAAAAAAACTCAACAGACGTTTGGGGTTCCTGTTATTGTCTAGTTAAAGGCAACACCAGAAAGAGGATAATGTTGCTCTGAATAACACAGAAGCAATGGAGCAGAGTGTCACGGGTTTGGCAGATCTCTCACTTTTTGTCCTTGTATTAAGTTTTTAGGGGCGTAGATTATGAAGTTGAAACTTGAAAATTTGTGATGTTTGAAGTTGAAACGAAGGGGAGTGTACGCCAAGCAAATTGGTATCCAGGATTCAGAGTTAGATGAGGAAGAACGGAGAAAGAATGGGAAGGCATTTATTTCAATATCTATAAACGGTATTGATCGAATTGATATATACGAAACTCTCCCTTGCAAATTGCTTGCTACTATGCATCTCAAAAAGGAAGAACGGAGAGGAGAATCCAGAGTCAGGATCTAGAATGAGGAAGAACGGAGGGAGAATGGGACGGTGTTCGTTTCAATATCTTTATACGGTGACAATTTCTCAGAGTGTTTGATCGATATGAAACTGTTCTCTGCAATTTGCTTGCTAACTAAGCATCAGGGAGAATTGAGAGTCAGGATCTAAAATGAGGAAGAACGGAGGAGAACGGGAATGTGTTCATTTCAATATCTATAAACAACGGTGAGTGACAATTGCTCAGTTTATTTGATCAAATTGATAAATACAGAGACTCTCCCCTACAAATTGCTTGCTTCCATGCATCTCAAAAAGGAACAACGGGATGGGAGAATCCGGAATCAGGATCTAGAATGAGGAATAACGGAGGGAGAATGGAAAGGTGTTCATTTCAATATCTATAAATGGCGACAATTGCTCGGACTATTTGATTGAGTTGATAGATACGGAACTACCTGCAAATTATGCATCAAAAAAAGGAAGAGCGGAATGGGATAATCCAGAGTCAGGATTCAGAATGAAGAAGAACGAAGTCCTGTGAATTGCTTCTCCTGGTCCTCTAATATAATTGACAAGGTTAGTGAACCAATACAATTAACTTTCAATACTAGAACTTATATTCTAGATTAAAAAAGGCATCACAGTCCACTAAGCTCGATCTATGCACAAGTCCGGGGAAGGACAGGACCACAACCGACTATTGTACTTAACCTTACCTTGCATTCCAAGGAGGTTCCTAGGGTACAACTTGCATCTCAGCAAAAGCTTCGCTTTTTTAATATTAGCAGTCAAGAAATAAACTCTGTTCTAGGTAAAACAACATATATGAAAGCCAATGAAAATCTGGCTCTATGTATGATACTATCAGGAACAATACAAAAGCTGCTAAGGCCAATTTGAACTAATCTAATCAGATTTACATATATCATAGTCTTAATAAATTCCCTCCTACTTTTTGTAAAGGAGGAAAACTAAATATTAAACCTGAATAAAAATATCCAGGTTTTTTAAATAACTATCCTGTAAGAGATAGGGACTCACAGCTCCTCTGCTGGTTCAACCTTTTTTCCTCAAGAAATCACCAGCTCACTGTTGAGTATCACCTCTTCTGAAAAAAGCTTGATTTATACATGACGATTTATCCGACTCAGCTTGTAGCATGTTACCAGGCCACTATCATTGCGATGATCACTGGCAAGGTAGGCTGCTAAGGTTGATCAAGCTTGTTGGTTAACCTGTTAAACATAACAAATGATGGTTAATTATGACAAGGATCCAATAACTAAGAAATTTATTACTATGGAATGACATTTTCTGAGTATGTATAGGAGTGAACCTTGTGTTGGAAAGATAATTTTATTTTTAATTTTTGATATGTATATATAGAAAATTAGTTATGATAGATATATTGTTTTAGTTTGTTCATGAACTAGAGAAGATGAAAGAAAATCCGGAATTGAATTATGTGCATGTAATAGACTAGGTACATGCTAGAAGAAAACCTATAAATACCTATGCAATGTGGTCCGGCCTTTCCCCAGATCTCGCACATAGCGGGAGCTTAGTGCATTGGGCTTAGCTGTCCTTATGTATGAATGTAGTAAATGATTATTTGAGATAGATCTAGTGTGATAGCTCCTCCGTTGATAGTTATGCCACACAGTTATTGAGTCTACTTGATTTATTGTTCATATAATTGATTTCCATATGAGTGATTTTGAATGCTGGTCCATATGATTAGTTTCAAAAAAAGTGCATATAATGATTCTTGTTACAGTGATTTCTATTCGTCATGGATGTGAACCTTATAACACTCTGATTAGTCTCTTCTTCAACCCTTTCAAAGCGGAACAAAAAAGAGAGGAAACATACCCCACATGTCCTTGGTCCACAGTTGCACAACCCTCAACTTGTGTCGCTTGAAACACCTCCGAAACAGCAACATTGTCATCCGATTCAACGTTGTCTTTGCTGTTTGTATTGTCGACATGTGTTTGCTGGGCTTTGGCAGGGGTCTTTTCAAGGATCTTCTGGCACATTATCGTACCCTGGAAATCAAGGAAAGTGTAATCAAAGAAGTTTGCTCTCTCTGATTGTTTCACAACTGAGAAACCAAATTTAGTGGTCCATGTGTTTAGGACACCAGGGACAGCTGGCAATACTAGCCTCTCAACTCCTAATCCCGCGAGTGTCTGGACAGAAAAAACATTATGCGTAATAAAACAAAAGAAGAAACAATTAATAAGTATATATATGATTAAACATTCAAAACGATCATCTGGCTGCACAAGATCACTAGTTCACTAAGTTGAGCGTGAAACCTTTGAGATTGTTTCTACCATGAGATAACAAATATTTCCAAATAAATCTTTTCCTACAGAATGTACTTCAGCAACCCCTCATTGGGATCGCTGACCATTGTCACCAGCCTAAATACATAGCCTAAAAATCTTGAATCCGCAGCCAAGCTATCATAAACTTCCCTGCATGAGAAAGAATATACTCGGGGGCCTCTTTTGTTCCTTTGGTACACCTCAACCCCACAAAACTGAACTGAAGAAGAGATGCATACCTTTTCAAGCTCATTAAATAAAATGCGACACATTCCAAGTCGGCGGTGCTGAAATTGTGTTGCAACAAGTGGGATCTCTGCCACCTTTTCTCCATAAACCCTTTGAAATGACAGTAAAAGTAAATAATTAATGTAAAAATTTTGTTTATCACTTTTAGAATCATGGAGAAGTTAACAAGGAAAACAGAACAAGTGGCAGTTCGTCCTGAGAATATAAAACCCTGGAGTACCTTACGGTCGCTACTGAAATGAGTTCGTCATTTCTTTCCAACAGTACGGTGTAGAAGCCTTGGAAATTTAACCGGTTCAGCTCGGACCTGCAATTTCAGATTTTGTTTGTCTTTAGTTGAAATAATTAATGCCCTTCCATTTTTTAATAAAGTCAATTATGAAGTTGAACCCAATGGACCTTTTTTATAAGTAAATGATTAAAATTAAAAGTAGAGCACTAATATGGTGCTGAATAGATAACATCAGCATACTAGACTGACTTCTCTTGAAACTCTGAATCTTACCATCTACTGAATATGACATCTTCTGCGATGTCTCTCCCCGTGAGACGTTCTTTGACCGGTTCAAAGCTGTCGTGCATCACATTCAAAGCGACACAAAGTCGGCTATAGATCTCCACACTGGACTCATCATCAGGTTCTGTATATTTCAACAGTCTCCAGGTGAGGTTATCATTACCCACTATAACCGATTTCTTCAGGAGCAGACGCATACCCAAACATATCTGAAAAAAAAAATGTCTGATAAAATGCTCAGTTAAAAATCCACTGAAAATGTAAATGGCACTAGTTAAGCATGTTATCACTATGTTTCACAATCAAATATAGCATTCATTTCATTGCACGATTTCGTAAAAGTGCATTCTATAAACTTCTCAACAACTTAAAAGTGCCCTGTAAGGAAAGCACGCTTCAATTACCAGCTTACAACTTTTGTTGCACAACCAATTTCCTACAGGAAAATCATCCAGTTTTTCAAGACCGTTGTTTCTCACACACTGAGCATGATCTGCATGGTATCAAGTATTAATCAGTATAGAAGAGCTCAAAAACTTCACGGGATTATACTGGAAAGATTACAAAATATTGTTGGAACATATGAGAAAGATCAAATAGGTACTCACATTTATGGTTACACTGACAACAAATGAGAAGGGTGTTATCTGTAAATTGTTTTCTGTTTTTATCAAATCTGCTCTCACCACACACTTTACAACAGCATGATGGGCAAAACCAGTCACCATCTGGAACCTCCTGTTTAAACAAATGCAAAATAAAGCAATTGGCTTTTTGATTGAAGATTAAGAAAAAGAAATACAATACAACAGTATGAAAGAGATACCTTAACCCCAAGGCAATCAGGATGAAATGAAGAAGGGCATCCATCACAGAGTATTAAGTCACCACCATAATGACACACAGAACATATATAGTCATTTTCGGTAAAATGGCTACCCTCTTTGTTTTCTATACTATGTTTGTGTTTCATCTGCATTTGACACTCGAGAAGAGACCTTCCATCCTCCAAATATATATTTGCTGAAGGTCTATTACAGATGCTCCCAGCATGAGCTTCAAAGTTACGAAGACCAAATATTTTTTGGCAGCAATTGCATTTGATTCCTTCACGAGTTATCCGCCCTTCTGCCATTGGATTACCATTCTTCTTTTCGCAATATTTTACCTTAGCACGTGGCAGGACCACATTTTTGTCTATCAACCAAGATAAAACTGTTCGAGGTATTTGATTAGAGGAAGAAGGAGCCACCTTTCGAGCTCTTTTACTTGATCGCATATCACCATCTCCTTTTTTGAGAGAAGGCCTGGATTTTACATCCGCATGCTTTCTCTTCTTTCTTGATTCCCTTAAAAGGGAGATCAGAGGTTTATCCACCACTGCTGACTGGGAAGACACTTGTTCTGGTAAGTGGCTTTCAGCTTCCCACTTTTTCACACACCATTTGCAAGCTTCCCGAAAAGACAGAAAAGTTTTTCCTTCTGGAGAACAGTAACGAATTCTCTTGTCATTCTTCCCAGCAGGAATTAATTTCCATCCAATTGAAACTAGGTAATTCTTAGCCTTTAGGGCTGTATCCCCTATCTTCACCCCATTTCTATAGGACTTCTGATAGGCAGAAATGTCTTGAGATTTCGGTAAACAATAGTCAATTACAGCTTGGCGGCAGATTTCAGGCTCAATTCTTGGTTCTCCAGGCTCAGTATTTATTTCTTCATTCTGAATTCCTGTTTCTTGCTGCGGAATCTCTGTTTCTTCAAGCTCTTCTTCAAGCTCAATTCTTTTTTCTTCATGCTGAATGCCTGTATTCGCAGGCTCAATACTTATTTCTTCAGTCTCAGCAATTGTTTCTTTATGCAACTCAGGTACCTCTCTGCATGTTGGTCTTTCCATGCAAGGAGACAGGGTGGAGTTATCAGTGTCACCTCTCTGAATGCCTGTTTTCCCAGGCTCAATATTTATTTCTTCAGTCTCAGCAATTGTTTCTTTATGCAACTCAGGCACTTCTCTGCATGTTGGTCTTTCCATACAAGGAGACTGGGTGGAGTTATCAGTGTCACCTCTCTGAATGCCTGTTCTCCCAGGCTCAATACTTACTTCTTCAGTCTCAGCAATTGTTTCTTTATGCAACTCAGGCACCTCTCTGCAAGGAGACAGGGTGGAGTTATCAGTGTCACCTCTCTGAATGCCTGTTTTCCCAGGCTCAATATTTATTTCTTCAGTCTCAGCAATTGTTTCTTTATGCAACTCAGGCACTTCTCTGCATGTTGGTCTTTCCATACAAGGAGACTGGGTGGAGTTATCAGTGTCACCTCTCTGAATGCCTGTTCTCCCAGGCTCAATACTTACTTCTTCAGTCTCAGCAATTGTTTCTTTATGCAACTCAGGCACCTCTCTGCAAGGAGACAGGGTGGAGTTATCAGTGTCACCTCTCTGAATGCCTGTTTTCCCAGGCTCAATATTTATTTCTTCAGTCTCAGCAATTGTTTCTTTATGCAACTCAGGCACCTCTCTGCATGTTGGTCTTTCCATACAAGGAGACTGGGTGGAGTTATCAGTGTCACCTCTGTGAATGCCTGTTCTCCCAGGCTCAATACTTATTTCTTCAGTCTCAGCAATTGTTTCTTTATGCAACTCAGGCACCTCTCTGCATGTTGGTCTTTCCATGCAAGGAGACTGGGTGGAGTTATCAGTCTCACCATGTAAACTACTTTGTTCAACTGGGGGAACTACCTCACAAATTTTTGACTCTTCCAACACCTGGCAAACTTCACTAATTGATACACATACCGTTCCATTTGGAGCAACATAACTTTTCTTAACCTTACCACCCTCCCTTTTGAGTTCAAATTTCCAGCCCGTCCATAACAGATGCTTCTTAAATTTTTTTATGGAGGACATAGATGGCATACACTTAGTTATTACTTTTAGGCGAGAGTCAGGTTCAACAGACAGTGACTGCCAAACAAATTTCTTCTTCTTTGTAGCAAGTCTTCCCCTGCGACTCTTAGAATTCACACACTTGCCATTGGACAAAATACCAGCAATCTGATGACTAGTCGGCTTCTTTAATTCTTTTATCAGGGTTGCTTCTGGGCAAGAGTCAGGTTCACTCAATGTCTTCATCCTTTTAGGAGGTCTCCCTCTGCGAGGCTTAGAATTCTCCAAAGTCTGTGTGGTACTAGACAAAATACCCGCAGTCTCATCACTAGGCGGCTTGTTAAATGTTGCTGTTGAGGTTGTGTCTGGGCAAGAGGCAGGTTCACCAACCACAGTCTGCCCCTCATATATCTTCCTCTTTGTACGAGGTCTCCCTCTGCAAGCCTTAGAATTCGCAATAGTCAGTGGCTGACTCTTGGTGTTGGATAAAATACCTGCAATGTCATCAATAGGCAGAAGTAAAACATAGAAATCATGTGTGGTGATACAGACGAATATTCCGGAGGAAATGAACTATAAATATCAATACCACTCAATAGAACATCCTCTGTGGCAGGTGCAGACTTCTCTGAAACAAGTTGCTTCTCTACCGGTTGAAGATCTGAAATATCCTGATCCAAAGGCTGTTGAAGATTAGGAACATCCTGATCCACAGGCTGTTGAAGAGGGGAAACATCCTCGAATATCTTCTCCTTAATTATTTTTGTCGAGTTTGCCCCTCGACAAGAGTCAGGTTCACCAACCCGGGTCCGTCCCTTGAATATCTTCTTGAGTTTTCTAGGTCTCCCCCTGCCACGCTTAGAATTCGCAAAAGTCGGTAGTTCACTCTCAGTACTGGACAAAATACCTGCAATGTCATCAATAGGCAGAAGTAAAACATAGAAATCATGTAGTGATACAGACAAATCTTCTTTTTAGCTAGGAGGAAATGAACTACAATTATCATTACCAGTCATTTGAACATCCTCTGTGGCAGGTGCAGACTCCTCCGAAACAAATAGCTTTTCTACAGGTTGAAGATCGGAAAGATCCTGATCCATAGGCAGTGTGGCCGCACTATCTAATGTGCAAGCAGCTTCAGTAAAGGGTGCAAAGTACACTTTAGGGTTCAGTTCAGCTATAAATGCAGGTTCTGAAAATTCGAGCGACTGACATCCCTCTCCAAAGATCTGTGAGGAGTTCAGTTCAGAAAGAAAATGCTTGACAGTTAACTTTGTACTGTCATGCACAACTTCCTTCACCAGTTTCCTCCAAATATCTTTCGAAGAAGATGTCCACTGCTTGAGATGTTCATCAAAATCATCCTTCAGCTGCACTTCATACCAAATTTGTTTAACCGAAACTAAGAGTGGGTTTAGCTTCTTAATTTCCTCAATCACTTGAAGAAAAGTCCATGTGCCACGGGGCGTCCATACTTCTGTAACCTCATCCCAGTCTTGAGATATACGCAACTTGTCTATCTTTGCCTTCATTTCATCACCCAATTCTGGGAAGAAGACCTTTCTCTCCTCATGACCTTCCTCACGGTCAAATAATACACCCTCCCACCACGCATCTTGGTAGAAGCAATCAACACACTGACCATAAGGCCAGCTGCCAAATTCACAAGGAGGTGGCGATGGCCTGATCATGCCACATTGATGAACTGGCCGTTCATCATCAGGTAGGACCCCATCAATTATTGGAGAAATGTTTACCACTTCAACCAATTTGCCA
This sequence comes from Solanum stenotomum, assembly GCF_019186545.1. Classification (NCBI taxonomy): domain Eukaryota; kingdom Viridiplantae; phylum Streptophyta; class Magnoliopsida; order Solanales; family Solanaceae; genus Solanum; species Solanum stenotomum. The sequence continues at coordinate 2,201,483 of NC_064289.1, forward strand.
GAACCCCGCTCTGACCATATAAACTCATATTCAACTTCACGAATCAAATCACTACAACTAACCACAGTACCCAAATGCCACGAACCCAAAAATCCATCTTCAACACTCTTCACCTGCATAAACCACAATGCAGTAATTAATGAGGTGAAAAGGTTAAGGCCATGAAACAACAATCTTGACCCATCACATACACTTTACAGCCTTCAAAACACCCAAAACAAACCATGTGCCTTTTTGAACTAACAATTGAAAGGGAAATAGCATTGATGCTGAGATAAAACTTTGTATGCACAATCAACAACAATAACAAAAAACTCAGTCTAATCCCACAATTGAGGTCTGAGACCGAAAGACCCTCGACTAAACAAACACAGAAAAAGAGGCAATTGAAGTTTGAATACAGAATGAAACCCCAAAAAATTAAACTCCCTTGACTTGTTCTATCTAATCATTCCAGTCTCCTTCACATCCATGAAACATTAAACCAATTTTTTTTTTAAAATCCCACTTTCAACATGCTGTTACCCACTGTTATACAAATGTACACAGAAAAAAAGAGAAATATATAGATAAAACACCAATGTGGGTAAATCAAAATCAACTTAAAGAAGCAATTTTTAACAAAACGTTATAACCAATGAAACCTAAAAATCAAAACCCAAAATTCAATCTGCCCTCATTTTGTACACCACATACATATACAACATTTATTAAAATTCAAAGAATCAAACCTCATTTGCTTAACCCAAAATTCTAATTAACAAAAATGTTGATCAAAACCATTCTTTTTACTGATTAATCTTTCATTTCCAACAAAGAAGAAATCATATCTGAACTGGAAAAACAAAATTCAGATGCTTAGAACAATTCAAAACCAAAACAGAAATGAATCAAAAAATCGAAAAAAAAAAAAAAAAAACTGAAAACAGAGCATTTTAATCACCTCAACTTTTTGATCAACACCCAATTTCCGATGTGCTCCTCTGTCAACTTTGTGCTTTCTTTTCCTCATAACTCGCTCAGGTTCGACCGCCATTGAAGAGTAAAACTTCCTTTGAAAGTGATTGGGGAGTGATGGGGTTTATCAGTTACACTATCAGTTTTCCAAATTTAGTAGAGATTTATATTTTTATACATATATAAAAATAACAATTAAAAAAAAACCTGTATCTAATGGTTTTTATTCAATCGCGAATTTGTCGGGTTACATTTTGTCCTTCTCTTTCCAAATTGTAAGCAAAAAGGGAAAAAATATTAGTACTCTCTCTGTTTTGTTCTTCCGGTTTTCTCCCTGAAATATATATATATTTGAAAGGAGTTAACATGCAAGACCTTCATTTTTGTTGTATATCCCAAAAGAGAAATTATATATTTGTACTATATAATACTTTCATCAAACTTATTTCTTGTGTTGTTTCAATAAGTTGATAGGTTATGTTTTTATAAGTTCAGTTTTCGGTATTTGTTTTGGGATTTTGATTAATTTAGATTCAGGTTATTTAGAGCTGAGTCGTAGTGATGGTTATGAATTTAACGGAAATTTAATAATTTTTGGCGCATATCATATAGTATATTTTTTGGCTTACCATTTTATTTTTGGTACTTGTTTTGAAACTTTTAGTTAGTTTGGACTCGCGCGCTGTCAGGGCAGAGTCACAATAGTAGTTATAAATTTAACGGAAATTTAATAATTTTTGGCGGGTATCTTATAGTATATTTTTTTGCCTTACCATTTTATTTTTCGGTACTTGTTTCAACTTTTAGTTAGTTTGGACTCGCGCGCTGTCAGGGCAGAGCCACAATAGTAGTTATTAATTTAACGAACTTGAATAATTTGGCGCGAATCTTAATAGTATATTTTTTTTCTGTTTTATAGTTTTATTTTCGGTACATGTTTTGAAACTTTTAGTTAGTTTGGACTCGCGCGCTATCAGGGCAGACTTTTTGCGCGCTGTCACAGTAATAAGACACTGCAATAATTATTAATTTAACATAATTGAATGATTTTGCGAATCTTACATTTATGTGAAAAATGTATGAAAAATCTTATCCATAACCCAGTAAGTAATAAAATTATTATTAAAAACTCGTAATTCCACAATTTTAATTTATCTTCGCATGTTATGTAAGTTCTATTAAAAAGAAAAACAATCTTTAGTAGAATTTTGTTTATGACTAGCAAAAGAATGATGGAGATAGGAAGCAGCAGGGGTGGCATAGAATTCAAAATAGAATCGAATCGAACTAATTTAGTTCTTCCATTTTTTTTAGGAAAAATTACAGAAATCACATACTTTTAAGGCAAAATTACAATCTATTCTTTAAAAGTTTATAATTACAAACATCCCTCAAACAGATACAATAATATAAGCGCTAATACACTAAACTGATGCATGAGATACATTAATCGTTAAGTAAAATACATTACATTTTATACATGATAGACTAATCTGATGTACATTTTATACATGATACATTAATCTGATGCGCGAAAATGAGGGATTTCGGAGATTTGTAAAACTTATAGGGGATAATGACAATAAGTAAACTAAAAGACGGGATTTCTGTAATTTTTCCATTTTCTTTATCAATGTCTGTGTTTTTTTCAAAAGTTCGATAATTCGACTCGTTGTTCAATGTAATGGTCTCAAAATCTCGGAGCACTGAGAAATTGAACTTTTATTATTTTTTAATAGAATATCTATAGTATTCGTTATGAAATTAAATTAATTTGAATTCGAGCTGTCCGCCGCAGAGTCATAGTGGTGGATATGAATTTAACGGAAATTTAATAACATATGGCACAAATCTTTTATTTTTTTTGTTTATCATTTTTATTTTCGATACTTGTTTTAGAATTATTTAGTTAGTTTACTTGCGCTCTGTTAGAGGCAGAGTCACAATAATGATTAAAAATTTAAAATAGTCATCTCAAATTATTTTTTATTTTAGAAATGTAAAATAAAATTAATTATTATTTTCTATTTTTTGACATAATAGTAATTGTTCTTGAAGTACAATTTAATTATGGGTTGATGGTACAATGCTAGCTGTATTTGGCATAAATTTTGGGACATATTCTAAAAAAAATTATCTTTAAATATCTAGTTGTTCATGAAATTTTCATCAGATTCTAAAAAAAAAAATATTCAAATCTTTTCATGTTCCCTCCATTTTTTGGAATTTTAAGACTTCCACTCACAAATTCTCAAATTGTTTTTAAGTAAAATGTATGTCCAAATATAATTTAAGTTTTAAAATTACAATTTTAAAAATTTTAAATTTTAAATTTTAAATTGTAAATCTATGGTCAAACAAAAGCACAATGTAGTAAATATCCAAGGAAAATATATCATTAAAATAGTCAAAACCTTTTTTCTTCTATTTTTAAAAACGTGTTTTAAAAAAAATAGGATGAATAATTTGAAGAGCAATAATTAGAAAGAGTTAATAACAGTACTAGATCTCATCGAAAATGCCAATCATATAACCTATGCTAGTTTTAATGATTACTTTTGGTATAAATTTTGATTTGAGTCTTTACTGTATTTGGCTAATCACATTAAATTTTCAATTAATTGAATTGTTTACTTTTGATCCTTTACTTTATCCTCAAATTTACCAAACATTAATTATTTTCAGTACTTAATTACTTATGTATTATATCAAATTTTTGTATTTTGATATGTAACGATAACTATAATTTTATAACATATTTTCTATTAGAATGCATCAAAAATATATTCATATGTCCCTAATTATTTGTCCACTTTTGAATTGACACATCTATTAAAAAAACAAAACAGTGATTTTTTTATTTTACCCATATTAATTATTAAGCGGATAAATTAAAAACTTTAGATCTCCAAAAAGTTTTATCTTTTTCAAAGTAATTAATTGAGGGTATAATAGGGTGTCTATTTTACCCTTGTTATTAAATATTATTGATCATCTTACACATTTTCAAAACATTAAATTTAATACGGTCAAAGGTTAATATAATACTATTATTATCTCTATTATTTATTGTTTCTTAAAAAGTGTGTCAAATCAATAGTAGACAATTATTATACGACATCTCATCAATATTTGAGTAAAAAATATGACTTTCGAATTATGTTTTGAAGTTTGAACTAGTAAATACTCCCTCCGTCCCTATTTACTTGTCCATATTTCCTTTTTTGGTTGTCCCTATTTAGTTGTCCATTTTGACAAATCAAGAAAGGACAACAAATTTTTTCCTATTATACCCTTATTTACACTTCTTGAAAATTGTAAAAGTGTATGTTGTTTCCCTCCAATTTATTTCACTTTAATTCAAATAAGTGGTTGTAATTTTAAAGTGAAAAGTTGTCATAAGGGTAAAATTGTAACTTCACTGTGCTAATCATTGTTGCCTTAATCTGTGTGTCATTTCTAAAGTGGACAACTAAAAAGCGACGGAGGGAGTACTATTTCCTCTGTTCCTAATTACATGTCCACTTTTGAATTGACACACCTACTAAGAAATCAATAATTGACATAGTAAGTTTACCATTTTACCCATATTAATTATGAAGTAGATCAAATAAAAACTTAATATTTTCAAGAAGTTTTACCTTTTTCAAAGTATTAATTGAGGGTATAATAGGTAAAAAAATTGTTCTTTCTTGATTTGTCAAAATGGACAAGTAATTAGGGACAACTAAAAAATGAAATGTGGACAAGTAATTAGGAACAGAGGGAGTATCAAATAAAAAGACAGTAATAAATATTGTACTAATATCTATAGGACTTAAATTATTACTCTCTCTATCCAAAAATATTTGTTTATTATTGACTTTGCACACTTTTTAAGAAACTATAGATAAAAGAGCAAATCTACCATACTACCCATTTGAATATAATAAATACAATATCTTGTAAATCTAATACGAAAATTACTATAATTACTAATAAGGGTAAATTAGGAACTAAGTGTAAAATTATCTATTTATTTCATAAAGTGGACAAGTATTGTTGGACATATCATAATAGTATAATGGTATAAAAAAGGCTAAAGTATTCATTACCCCCCTGAACTTGAAGCATTTGTTGTACACCTAAACTATATTCTGTTTTAATTACCCCCTGAACTTGTTTATTCCTCCATCACGTACACCGTTTTTGTCCACCTACTCCTATTGTGATTACACCCGCACAACAGCTGGCAAACGTGGTGATGTGAATTTCCACTTGGATAAATAATAGCCACCTAGATAAATTAATATGGCAAAAAATAAATATCAAACATTCATTGTTTAAAAGTTATTTTTGAATAAGGGTTGATTTCGCGGAACTCCTTCTGGATTTGGGTTTTTCTAGACGTGAAGTTGGTCGATTAAATTTTAAATTTGTCAGAAATTCTTACCAAATAAGTGTTAATCTTTGTTTCCTTTACTTTTCATTTACATTTTGCCCTATTTTTCGTTTAAAATATGTCAAATATTAAAGAAATATGGAGATTTCACGTTTTTTTTTACCATTGTAGCTTTATGATGTGGCAAAAGATCACTTCCTCACGCGCCTAATAGAGTATGTTGTCAATTTTTATGCCAGGTGGACAATAAAGGTGTACACGATGAAGGAATAAACAAGTTCGGGGTAATTAAAATGGAATATAATTTAGGTGTATACCGAATAAAAAACTTTAAGTTCAGGGGGTAATGAATACTTTAGCCTATAAAAAAAAGGGTCATAAATAGTCTCTTAACTACAGAAATAGATCTAAAATAGTCCATTAACTATACTTTTCTCGTATAGTGGACATTATTATTGGACATACACTATTATTGGACTGGAGTTCTAGGCTCTTCAAATTTATCAAAAAATTATTTTATATATAATTATAAATATTAATTGAAATTATACTTCTCATGTCCCTAATTACTTGTTCACTTTTGAATTGACACGCTTATTAAGAAAACAATTATTGACGTAGTAAGTTTACCATTTACACCTATTAATTATGAAGTGGGGGAATTAAAAAGCTTAAGATTTCAAAAAGTTGTACTTTTTTCAAAGTATTAAATTAAGGGTATAATATGTAAAAAAAAATTGTTCTTTCTTGATTTGTCAAAATAGACAATAGTAATTAAGGACAAAAAATGTATAAGTAATTAGGGACAGAAGAGTACTCCCTCCGTCCTTAATTACTTGTCTACTTTTGAATTGACATATATATTAAGAAAATAATTAATTACATAGTGAGTTTACCATTTATCCTTATTAATTATGAAGTGGATGAAAATTTCTATATTTTTCAAAGTAATTAGTCATTTAATTGAGAGTATAATAGGTAAAAAAAATTCTTCTTTCTTGATTTATCAAAATGGACAAGTAATTAGGAACAACTATAAAATAAAAAATGAATAAGTAATTAGGGACGGAGGAGTATCTTTTTTCAAATTTTACTTAGTCACATTTTTCTTGTTAGGATAATGAACAAAAACAAACACTGAATATCTCGAGAATGTTCCTCTAGCTTGTAAGGGGGGAACGAAAACCATGTGGGATTTTTATTGAAAATTGTGTACTTAAACTCCTTGGAAATTGAACCTTAACTAATGACAAATCATTATAGTACTATTCGTTAATTGATACAGTATTTTATTTTATTTTAAAATAAATACTTTAACGTTTTAAAAGATAAATAAATTTTATTTTTTTAAAATTATCTATATTTATATAATTCAGAATTAATAATTATATTTTTAGTTAAGAATAAATTAGTAAAAATATTTTTTATTTTTACGAATAAGAAATTTTAAGAGAGGTCTTCAAGATTAAAAAAAAAAAACTCACATTTTTAAAATGTAGGAAATAATATTTTCAAATTACTACTTCATATATATGTATCATTAAATTGATTCTTATACTGTAAATGGATATTTAAAAAAATGAAAGGAAATATTTTTTCAAATTACTTCATATGTAATCATTATATTTGATTCTTATACTAAAAATAGATTTTAATTTTTAGTTGTTCACTTTAATAAATTAAGAAAAAAAAATTCAATATTATTACTCACTCTAGTCCATTTTAAGTGAAGTGTTGAAAATTTTTTATGGTTCAAAATAAATGAACTATTCAAAGTTCAAGAGAATTCTTGACGTTTTTTACTAAATTATTTATTCTTCATTTAATGAATTTTTTACTAAAACTCATTAAATATATTTCTTAAAGAGTATGTCAAACCCCCAATGATTCACTTAATATGGACTAGAGAGAATATTAGTCAAATTAAGATTTTCAAAATATACTTAATAAGGTAAGTTTAATAAAATAAATCTATAATACATATTTTTAAGGACAGTATCAAATCGACACAAGCCATGAAGTAAAATGATAAAATAGGAGTATTTGTCGTTTTAAAAATTTAAGACATAATTATATATTTATTTCTATTTTATCCTTAATAATTCGTATTAATTATCGTAAACATCTCAATTATAATTGATGTTATTATTATTTAAATAGTATTAATGAGAACAATATTTAAAATCACTTCTAAATAATAATATTTTAAAAATATAAAAAATTTAAAATAAATAATTTGAGACGGATAATATATATTTTTATTGCCGGAGTGATGCACGTTTAGATTATAATAGTGGTAATGGAATCAAATAAATGTAACGAATGTGGGGGGAATATTTTGTCTCACATAATTAAGGCAAGTATGTGAGGTCCTTTTCAATTATTTTATGGGCCCCCACTTCATAGTGAAGTTAGTATAATTAAGGAAACCCTATAATTAATTATTGATAAATGATTTTCTTCTTTAGTTTTTTTTTCTTCAATTAGGCAGATGTCTAAATTCTCATTTCACTGAAGGATGAAAATGGGAATTGACGGATTTTCAAATATTCTTTTTTGTGTACTATTAAAAATAATTTAAATATACCCCTTATTATATTTTTGATTTTATACTTTGATATTGATTTGTTCTTATATTTAACAGATGTCACATGACAAGCTCTCGAAAAAAATAATTCACCATAAATTAAAATATCTATTTATAAATTTAAATAGAAAATATAATGATAGCGATATATTTAAATCGAGAGTTGCCACATCAAGATGAAAAAATATGGGTGTGTATCGATCAGTTCGATTTATCGGTTTTTTATTTTTTAAATATGCTAAATCAATAATCAAATTGATAGATATTTTTTATCGGTTTCGATTAATTGGTTTTGACCCACAACGGTTCGATTTCGGTTTAACCAATAAAAAAATGCTTTTAAAACATTTGTATGACTTCTCCAGCAACTAGACGCGACAAGACAATAATGTACCTTTATAAATGCTCATAAATAGAAACAATAATAACTAACATGAAAAGAACTATACAAGTGTAACACAAAGAGAAATTATGAGGACTAGGGTTCTTACTTTTGGTTTTGATATTTTGTATAATGTGAAGTTGCGAACTCAAAGTAAGTGTTCAGAGTGAAGTGTGAATGGAAGGCTAAATGACAAAGACATCAACTAGTAAGATATTGAGATTAATATTTCATATTTATGCACGGGTAAAGTGGTAAAGTACTACAGTCTTAATGAGTTATCAGTTTACCCAATAATTCAATATTCTAAAATAAAAATCAAACCGAAAAATCAATAATTATTTTTTTAAAACTATTAATAAACCGTTAACCAAATAGCAATAAGTCAATAACACTTTTTCAATTTAATTTATTGATCAAGTCGATTTTTACGCTCTCTTTAAAGTTGATGGCGAAAGTACATATATTAAAATAGCATAACTGAAAGCAAATATAACTTAATTCTGTATATAAGGACAAATCTATCCCCTTTTTTTTTTGGTTAGATAATCCGTGGAAGAAATGGCACTACAAGAAAGTAGAGAATTGGCAACAATTTTTTACCAACAAATATAATATTGTTGCTAAATTCAATAATTGGCAACAACTTAGTTTTATTGTTGGCATATGATGAAAGTTTTAACAACGAACTTTTTCTTGTTGCCAAACCTTTGTTGCCGTATATTATGAGTTAATAAAATAATTTAAATATAAATATATTAGCAACAATAGTTTTTTATTGTTGCTAAATTACTTACCTTTCACCACAACTTTATATATTTTGTTGACTAATAATAATAAAATAACTGACCTCTTTCATAAGTTTTAGCCAAAGCAAAAGCGGGAAAAATTTCCCTCATTTTCCCTCTTTACTTCCATTTGACTTAGGTTTTCTCTTGCGTTTCTCCTTCCCAGTTCCATCAAAATGCCGATCAGAGCTTTGAACAAGTTAGCTTCCCCAAAATGAAAGTTAGGGCTCCAATTGGTAAAGTTCATTCTGTTTTAGGGTGTGTTTGGTATGAAGGAAGAAAATGTTTTCCAATTTTCTCATTTTGGTTGGGTTAAATGTTTTTTAAATCAGCTCATTTTTCTCAAATTTAAGGAAAATGATTTCTTTTCAAAACTTAAGGAAAACATTTTTCAAAACTATTTTCAACTTCAAATTACAATTATTTTTTAATTAAAAAAATCAATTTATTTTGTCTCTATCCTCAAACCATCCCCACAACCCCCAAAAAAATATATATTTTAAACCTTGTTTTTAAATTCAATTTTTTTACTCCACCCCCACCCCCTCCCAAAAAAATATTAAATGTTATTTATAAAAGATATTTCTGATTTTCAAATTTTTATTTTTTTACCCCCTACCCTCACCCCACCTCCCATCAGCACCTATCAGCCCCCCACCCCCTTCAAAAAGAAAAAAATTTAAGTTTGTTTTTAAAAAATACTTTTAACTTCAAATTTTTATTTTTTCATCCCGATCCTCGACCACCCCCCCCCC